>NC_138202.1:289362899-289567899 GCF_964194415.1 Vipera berus | reverse complement strand
CGGAGGAACGGAGACCTGGGGAGGTTTGGGGAGGCGCCCAAACCTCCCCAAATGTCGGCAGGAGGAACGGAGACCTGCCGACGTTTGGGGAGGCGCCCAAACCTCCCCAAACGTCGGCAGGTCTGCGCGGAGGAACGGAGACCTGGGGAGGTTTGGGGAGGCGCCCAAACCTCCCCAAACGTCGGCAGGTCTGCGCGGAGGAACGGAGACCTGGGGAGGTTTGGGGAGGTGCCCAAACCTACCCAAACGTCGGCAGGAGGAACGGAGACCTGCCGACGTTTGGGGAGGTTTGGGGAGGCGCCCAAACCTCCCCAAACGTCGGCAGGTCTGCGCGGAGGAACGGAGACCTGGGGAGGTTTGGGGAGGCGCCCAAACCTCCCCAAACGTCGGCAGGAGGAACGGAGACCTGGGGAGGTTTGGGGAGGCGCCCAAACCTCCCCAAACGTCGGCAGGTCTGCGCGGAGGAACGGAGACCTGGGGAGGTTTGGGGAGGTGCCCAAACCTCCCCAAACGTCGTCAGGAGGAACGGAGACCTGGCGACGTTTGGGGAGGTTTGGGGAGGTGCCCAAACCTCCCCAAACGTCGGCAGGTCTGCACGGAGGAACGGAGACCTGGGGAGGTTTGGGGAGGCGCCCAAACCTCCCCAAATGTCGGCAGGAGGAACGGAGACCTGCCGACGTTTGGGGAGGCGCCCAAACCTCCCCAAACGTCAGCAGGTCTGCGTGGAGGAACGGAGACCTGGGGAGGTTTGGGGAGGCGCCCAAACCTCCCCAAACGTCGGCAGGTCTGCGCGGAGGAACGGAGACCTGGGGAGGTTTGGGGAGGTGCCCAAACCTCCCCAAACGTCGGCAGGAGGAACGGAGACCTGCCGACGTTTGGGGAGGTTTGGGGAGGCGCCCAAACCTCCCCAAACGTCGGCAGGTCTGCGCGGAGGAACGGAGACCTGGGGAGGTTTGGGGAGGCGCCCAAACCTCCCCAAACGTCGGCAGGAGGAACGGAGACCTGGGGAGGTTTGGGGAGGCGCCCAAACCTCCCCAAACGTCGGCAGGTCTGCGCGGAGGAACGGAGACCTGGGGAGGTTTGGGGAGGTGCCCAAACCTCCCCAAACGTCGGCAGGAGGAACGGAGACCTGCCGACGTTTGGGGAGGTTTGGGGAGGCGCCCAAACCTCCCCAAACGTCGGCAGGTCTGCGCGGAGGAACGGAGACCTGGGGAGGTTTGGGGAGGCGCCCAAACCTCCCCAAACGTCGGCAGGAGGAACGGAGACCTGCCGACGTTTGGGGAGGTTTGGGGAGGCGCCCAAACCTCCCCAAACGTCGGCAGGTCTGCGCGGAGGAACAGAGACCTGGGGAGGTTTGGGGAGGCGCCCAAACCTCCCCAAATGTCAGCAGGAGGAACGGAGACCTGCCGAGGTTTGGGGAGGCGCCCAAACCTCCCCAAACGTCGGCAGGTCTCCGTTCCTCCGCGCCCTGCCTGCCTGCTTCTTTCCGCTGCGGAAAGAAGCAGGCAGGCAGGGCGCGGAGGAACGGAGACCTGCCGTTTGGGGTACCTCTCCCCAAACCTCCCCAAACTTCGGCAGGTCTCGGACGGCGGTGGCTTGGGAGAGGTGCGTGCGATCCCGGAAGCACCAAAGCCTCGGCCGCGCACAAGTCCTCGGTAAGTTTTTTTTGTTGACTGGAGTATAAGCCGAAGTGGAATTTTTCATCCCAAAAAGTGGGCTGAAAAATTCGGCTTATACTCAAGTATATACGGTATATATATATATATATATATATATATATATATATATATATATATATATATATATATATATATATATATATATATATGTTTTCTGAGGTTTTCACGGGTGTTTGTATGTGGATGTTTGGTCATTCGGGTTTTTCCCCGCGTAGAACTAAAGGTGTAGGAGCAACGTTTCGATGAAATCCCATCCGTCATCATCAGGCTAGTGGCTTTAGCTTCCTTCCTCTGGGAGAAGCATGTGCTGTTTGTTCCTCTTTTTTAAACTGCGGTTTAAAAAAGAGGAACAAACAGCCACATGCTTCTCCCAGAGGAAGGAAACCCCAAGTGGCATTATTACAAAGTCAGCTTATTGCCCCTAACAATCTGTTATATATATATATAAAACAAAGGCTAAGAGAGGGCAACATATGTTAACAACAAGGAACAACCTCAGTACCTTGCTAGTCCACTGGGGTCCCAAGGCCAGAAAACATAACCAGGTTTTGAAGGACTTCCAAAGAATCATCAGTAATGCAACATTCCAGGGGAGAGGGAGATGTTCATAATCAGAGTGCCATGTCAAAGAAGGCTCACCACCAAGGACCCAGTCAGAGTAGCTCCCTAATTGAATTCTGCCATCAGATGGCAGAATCATATGGAATGGGCAGATATAATTGGGAAGAGGCAGTCCCATCCCCATCCCACAAAGGGCTTTAAAGGTCAAAATCAGCATCTTGAATTGGATCCAGAAGCAAATTGGCAGCCAATGCAGCTCACAGAGCAGAGATACAACATGCTGTTCTAAAGGCACACAGAACTGCCTACGGTGCTGCATTTGGCTGGCTGAAGCTTCAAGAGCAGCCCTATATAGAGTGCATTGCAGTAATATAATCAGGAGGTGACTAGGGCATGAGTCAGTGCAAACAGAGATCCCTGGACAAGGAATGGGCACAACTGGTATATGATACAAAGCTATGCAAAGGCTCTCCTAGCCACAGTGGCCACATGTTCTTTGAGCAGGAGTCATGAATCTAGGAAGACACCCAAGTTGTGCACTGAGTCTGCTTGAAGCAGTGCAACCCCATCTGGCATCAAAGATAGCATGGTTTTAGAACTGGCAGGCTCTAGAACACAAAGCCACTTGGTCTTGCCAGGGTTCAGCTTAAGATTATTCTTGGACTCTCATCACCCTGAGGCATTGGGATAGGACATTGATAGCATTACTTAATTTGCCCAAGGGCAGAGATGTATAATTGAGTATCATCAGCATACTGTTAATACCTCACCCCATGGTGACAGATGAGCTCACCAGCAGCCTCATGTAGATATTGAATAGGAGCAGAGAGAGCACCAAACCCTGCAGCAATTCACACAGTAGGGCTGAGGGCACGATAATTTTCACCATCAACTGGAAACTGACCCTGAAGAAAAGAGGCATGTCAGCACATCATAGTGCTATCCACTCCAAATCCTCTGAATCAATCCAAAATGATAACCTGGTCAGTGGTATCAAAAGCTTCAAAGAGTTCAACAAGGGCAAGGATGTATGTATAACCGCATCCCACCCTCACTGGAGATCATCCAAAAGTGTGTTAATGCTACTTCCATTTCATATCCAGCTCTAAATCTCAACTGAAAGGGATCCAGATAACGTGCTTCATCCAGAGTTCCCTGAAGTTATTGAGCAATCATCTATCCCAAAGAGGGGAGGTTAAATACTGGATGAAAATTGTCCAATAGGAGGGTGCTCCATTAATGGCATCTTTATGAGGGAGCAAACTAAGACTTCCTTAAGAGGTAAAAAAGAACAATCCTCTCACCCACTCACACTGGACTTCTTGAACTGCTCTAACAAGACAGGGAAGAGGCATGGACCAAACCAATCCCAGATAACCAGGCAGGATTCCTTCCAAAGTATCTCCCTAAACCTACAACAAGACAGTCTTCAATTATGAGCAAGTTTATTTGGCATATGGAAATTATTTCATATGCTCCTGATATCTGAAAAAGATTCTCACAAGCAGCAAGAAATAAAACAATCACGTTAAATGAGAACCAGATTGTGCAATAAACCCAGATGCCTCCTTTGTGTCCATATTTACACCAGGCATAACAAATTCACACACAAGATGGGAAGTGTGTTCACATGCATTTTCTAGAATCTGATACATGCCATTCTCTATTGGCAATGTTTCTCTGTTTTCTATGTTGGACGAACAGATCAGAATTTGTACAAAATAATTAATGGGAAGAAGTTTCTTATCAGAACACAGAACAAGGACTAAGTAATAGAGGTGGGTTTGGGATTTTTTTGTCTCCCAGAACAGTCTGTTGTAGATCTCAAAGTAGTCATTTTGAGATGACTTTTGGAAAAAAATAAATTGCAGTAGAATCATAGGACAAGATACTGCTGAATTCACATACATCATATGGTTTCAGGCTATCTCAGAAGGTCATAGCACACAAAAGGTTTTTAACACATTACGATTGCTAATTGATGAGATAGCTGTAACTATCATATAACCTGCATCTGCAAAACCACCTTTTCTCCCAATTCCCAACAAGCTTCATTTGTGTTTGTATTTTGCTAACTACACTGATATTCAAAGCAAGCATTCATACTTAATTTCTAAACTAGAATTTCTTTTCAGGACTAGAGCTAATGGGCAATTAATAGAAAAACTGTTTAAATTCTTTAAATTGACCTGATACTTTATTGGAAGAGAATGATAGATATAACAGAATCATTGCCCTCATGGTCTATACCAAGAATTATGCTCTTAAACATCTGTACAGCCAAATATTAACTTTCCTTTAAAAGACTGATTCCAAAGAAATTTTGGATTTGGTGTTGAAAGCTATACTGAATAATAAAAAAATAGGATTATTCTTTTTCCTGCAGAATGCAGACATCCAGGACAAACCAAATGTTGTAGGATTAAAGTATTCTGAAAAGCATAAGTAGAGCTTAAGTAAAAATTGTAAACCAAATGCCAGTACTAACATTTTGCTTTGGATCATTAACATTTAGCTATAAAAACAATTTAGGAAGTGTTAGTATTAACATAGTTATATTTATGACCAAAGATCGGTTATCAGTTACATGTTACAATAGCCAACAAGAAACAAGAAAAATGTTTTAAGTACTTTCAATAAAATACTCTCAGCTATTAAAACATTTTATATGTTGACATCCAAAATGGCTACTATTGAATAATTCATATAATAGTTTTGAATTCCAGTTGTAGCACAACGATCAGACAAGGTGAAAATTTGGGTTTTGGCCTTGATTGATGCAGAATTGCCCAGTCTCTTTAGTCCAATGTTTGTCAATCTTGGCAACTTGGAAATGTGTGGACTTCATCTCCCAGCACTATAGTCCACACATTTTCAAGATTGAGAAACACTGGATTAGTTTCATCCCCATCAGATTTCAAATATAGGAGATACAGTATGTGAAGAGGGAGTCAAGCTATTCTTCAAAGCACCTGTAGGCAGGACAAGAAGCAATGGATGGAAACTAACCAAAGAGAGAAGCAACCTAGAAACTTCCTAACAGTTAGAACAATTAATCAGTGGAACAACCTGCCTCCAGAAGCTGTGAATGCTCCAGCACTGGAAGTTTTTAAGAAGAGACTGAACAACCATTTGTCTGAAATGGGTTTCCTGCCTGAGCTGGGGATTGGACTAGATGACCATCCAACTTTGTTGTTGTTGTTGTTGTTACCCAGAATGCACCAACCCTGTCCTACTGAGGCAAATGCTAAAGCAAATAGGCACCCTCAAGTGGCTGAGCCTTATGCCAAGTAGGGCTTTATATGTAATGACAAATCATAGTGGATTTTTGTCAGTGAAACCTGTGACATCATTCATCTTAACCAGCATGATAATACAGGAATATTGACAAACAGTCTAATCAAGATACACAGTTCTAAAATTCTCTGAGCAAAATTTTTTGCTATTACTCAGAAGCCCACAGAGACCCAAAATTAAGTTTGTGAGTTGGGTTATCAATTGAGAAGCTGCACAAATAAAGCAGTTTATAATCAAATGGCTGCAGAAACAATGCAGATGAGCTAAAGTAATTCAAAAATCAATCTGAGAAATGCAGAGCTAAAAAGAAAGGGTTACAGAAGACAAAAAAGAAAACAGAAATATTTAGAATGCTACAAGAACTAGCTAAGAAATAAAACAGTTAAAAAGAAAAGGAAAAGAGATATAGCAGCTGAGTATTAAGACTACTAAAGCTCAATTGTGTATGATTTCTTTTGGCTTAGCATAAATCATGAACTATGAAGTCTCTGTGATTACTAAAGCATGATTTATGATAAGTAGATACCAGGGTGAGCAGAAAGAACAAGCCAAGCTTTTAAGCCAGTTTTTGGTTCTTTTTTAAAAAATTCAAAATAGACAGAACAAGCCTACCAGAGGCTAAAAATAATCTCTTATAAACTTTATTTTACATTTAAATAGTGTGAAAAGTCAGGCCAAGAGATATAATTTGTCACTGCATTCCCACCCAAATTTCCAGTTTTTCCTTTCTCCTTATTTCAAACCTGCAGAGAACTGTGCATTTGAGGTATACATTCACATTTTCAGGAACATGTTATAACATTTTTTTTATGCAGAAGTTATGTCAAGTTGTTACTCACATAGGGATTGCATTGAAACATACAATTTGACCATGCAGCCTGAACTCTTGCCTACAAGTGTATGACCCAGGCTACTGTGCAGGAGTGTAACAGTTCTTGCAAACCACTTATTAACTTTTTCCTCTTCCTCAAAAGAAGAGACACAGCCCCACAGGCTCAGAACTTCCACCTTTATGGTCTTGCTGTCTGTACCCCCACTATCTCCCCTAGTGCCATTGCAAGATCAGGGCAAGAATCAAAGGGCTGGCCAAGTTGAACAGAGGAAGGTATAGGTTCTACTGAGTTGTTGCCATCAGAACCAACTGTTGCCTTATCACTGCTATTGTGTCTTGTTTAGCACACCAAAGAGAACCCAAACTAAAAATATGATTAAACCAAAGCCATAGTTACATGTGTGAACTGTGGAAATAAGTGGCAGCATACAGACATATAGGATTTAATAACAAAATGGCTCAAGAAGGAAAAAAAAACACATCTACATCTATTTATTTTTTTATTTTATTTTAATCCCATTTATATCCCGCCCTTCTCCGAAGTCTCAAGGCGGCTTACAATTTAAGCACAAACCAATGTGCTTAGCAATAGCCTTCATTCTATGTATATGCCTTCTTATTAGGGCTTTCCCTCCCCAAGCGGCATTATTATAAAGTCAGCTTATTGCCCCCAACAATCTGGGTCCTCATTTTACCTACCTCGGAAGGATGGAAGGCTGAGTCAACCTTGAGCCTGGTGGGACTCGAACCTGCACTAATTGCAGGCAGCTGGTGTTACTTAAGGAGGCATTAGCCCACTGCTCCACCAAGGCTCTATACATCTATAAAAGAATAAGAGATAGAAGGAGACAGAGGGAGGGAGGGAGAAATCTCAAAGGTGGTGGGTGGTTTTTTGTTTTTTTTATTTTTTATTTTGAAAAGGCAACTGGACTGATTTTTTTTGAGCAGGAAGAAGAAAAAGATGTTGGTTTGAAAGAGGGGTAAACGAATCCATCTATGTTAGAATTGAACAGCCTTCCCTCAATAGGGAGGAAGGAATTAGATACCCCCTATCTTCAGTGTACAATGCAGTTCTTTTGGCTGTTCCAAGAAGATTTCACCATTTAATTCAGGTGTTCCTGAGGGCACATATAAAACCCCCAAGTAGCCTCAATGCTTCTCAGAGATAACTGCAAAGAAACACAATCCTTCCATCAACCCCCTCCAAAATCCTGTCAGAGCCTATCTTTGTATTTCCCCCCCACACACACACACAATCTAGTTTCAACTGTCAGTACTTGCCCTTCCATCTTCCTCACCATATAATACAACTAATGAAGCTTCCTGGATGGGAAGCAAAACACCTTTTTCTTCTTTTTCCTCAAAGATCCAAAAAAGATCTTGATACACTTGAACACTGGGCCCTACCTAACAAAATTGAGTTCAGTGTAGATAAAAGTAAGGTTTTATACTTAGGCAAGAAAAACCAACTCTATAGGAGCAGGCTAGGTGAAAGTTGGCTTAATGACAGTAATTGTGAGAGATATCTTGGAGTCCTAGTAGACAATTACTGAAATGTGAGCCAGTAGTGTGGGACAGCAGCTAATAAAGTGAATGCAATCCTAGGCTGCATTAGTAGAGGGATGAAACCAAGATCATATGAAATTCTAGTACCCGCTTTAACAAAGCCTTTGTAAAACCATGCTTGGAATACTGCATCCAGTTCTGGTTGCCAGTTCTGGAAAAAGTGCAGAGAAGAGCAACAAGAATGATTAGGCGGCTGAGAGCTAAAAGAATTGGGTAAGACAAGTTTAGGGACTGATAGCAGTGTTCCAATATTTGAGGGGCTCCTACAAAGAAGAAGGGGTCAAACTATTTTCCAAAGCACCAGAAGGCAAGATGAGAAACAATGGATGGAAACTAATCAAGGAGAGAAGCAACCTAGAACTAAGGAGAAATTTTCTAATGATGAGAGCAATCAACAAATGGAACATTTGCTGTGGGTGCTTCATCACTGGAGGCTTTCAAAAAAAGACTGGACAACCTCCAAGGTCCCTTCCAACAACAACTTCTTCTTCTTCTTCTTCTTCTTCTTCTTCTTCTTCTTCTTCTTCTTCTTCTTCTTCTTCTTCTTCTTCTTCTTCTTCTTCTTCTTCTTCTTCTTCTTCTTCTTCTCCTTCTCCTTCTCCTTCTCCTTCTCCTTCTCCTTCTTCTTCTTCTTCTTCTTATTCTTATTATTATTATTATTATTATTATTATTATTATTATTATTATTATTATTATTATTATTATTATTATTATTATTATTATTATTATTATTATTATTATTATTTATCTGAAATGGTATAGGGTCTCCTGCTCCAGCAGAGGATTAGACTAGAAAACCTCCAAGGTCCCTTACAGCTCTATTATTCTATGTTCTTAAAAAAATCAATCTAGTTGCCTTTAAAAAACAAACAAACAAACAAACAAACAAACAAACACCTTTGAGATACTGGTAACTATGACCTGGATGACTGAGAATCTTCATAGACACAGAAAGAGAACTGTAGCCTTTACTGCCATAGAAGCCATTTGAGGATGCATTCTACAAAAAGCAAGACAAAAACAAGGTGAGGGTAAGGACACATTATTGAACAAATACCTTTTTTGACCAGCTGTTTCAACTACCTGTCAATTAACTTTGCAGTCCATTGCATGTTTAGCAACAAGCTTCTTCATCTTCAGAGTTGCAGTAACACCTATGAACCCTAATTGAGATTTGACCTCTATCTTTTTTTTTTAATCCCATTTATATCCCGCCCTTCTCCGAAAACTCAGGGCAGCTTACAATCTAAAGCACAAATCAATGTGCTTAGCAATAGCCTTCATTCTATGTATATGCCTGCTTATTAGGGCTTTCGCCCCCCCCCCCAGCCGCATTATTACAAAGTCAGCTTATTGCCCCCAACAATCTGGGTCCTCATTTTACCTACCTCGGAAGGATGGAAGGCTGAGTCAACCTTGAGCCTGGTGGGATGCGAACCTGCACTAATTGCAGGCAGCTGGTGTTACTTAAGGAGGCATTAGCCCACTGCTCCACCAAGGCTCTTTTTGCCTTTCAAGGTACTGGAAAAGAAAAATCTTTTGATAAAGTTACATGCATTGCCTGCATGCCAATGTGGACTATCATCATACAAAGGATTTAATTATTTTTTAATCACTGGGAAAAGAATAAAAATAATAATAAAAAATAATAAAACAAGCAATACATTATTTTCATATAAAAATTATCCTGAACTTAGGCCATCATGTAGGTTTTAGCAAAATTATAACTATGTCAATATTAGTATTATATTACTAGTACTATAACTATGTATATCAAAGAAATCATAATTATTGTCAACTATTGTGAAACTTTAGTAATAGGTGGAACCACAAAAAATCCATCTAACCAAGTGAGTTTTTTTTTCTTTTTAAAGTGAAACAGCATAATTTACCAAAAGAAAATATTTTGTGATGCAAGCTAGAACATGATTTGAAGTATTTCTTAGCTTAAAAGGTCTATATTTGGGCAAGTGATATACAAACATTGGCAAGTTCAACTATAATCTTAATGTATACATTACAGAAAATAATGTGCAATAGTAATGGACTTTTATGTTAGAGCACTACAGAAACTCTGATGGAATAGGATAGTATCTGAATGTTTGTTAAACTCTATGTTCATTAATTAGACATTAATTCTATAAACATATTAACTGAATAGGGGTGAAAACCCAACAGATTTAGAATGATCCACAGATTTATTCAGTGTCAGTATATATCACACAGAGTATTCCTTTATATGAAAAAGTTTCCAGATTATTGCAGTTCATTATTACTTTTATTGTTTCAAGAAAGTGATGTACACTTATAAAGTTCTGATTTATGTGAATCAATCTATTTTCAGGGAATTGAATACCATGTATTTCTTGATGTAAAGTTAATTTTGTCATTAAAAGAATATCCACAATGAATAGAAAAGAGACTGAATACTAGGAACCAGAATTAAGAGATTAAGGAGCCTTGGTGGAACAGTGGGCTAATGCCTCCTTAAGTAACACCAGCTGCCTGCAATTAGTGCAGGTTCGCGTCCCACCAGGCTCAAAGGTTGACTCAGCCTTCCATCCTTCCGAGGTAGGTAAAATGAGGACCCAGATTGTTGGGGGCAATTAAGCTGACTTTGTAATAATGCCGCTTGGGGGGTGTGTGTGAAAGCCCTAATAAGCAGGCATATACATAGAATGAAGGCTACTGCTAAGTTTGTAAGCCGCCCTGAGTCTTCGGAGAAGGGCGGGATATAAATGGAATAAAAATAAAAATAAAAAAAAATAAAATAAAAGATTCCCAGCCAGTTTGTTGAAGTGTAGAAAAATCTCTTTGATTCTTATACCATACAACCATTTCAGGAATGAAATGTCTCCATATGCACATCCTCATGCATTACCTGTACCAGAGTAATATATGTGCCTATGTTCTTCCATTCACTGAGAATTCTAGCCAGAATTAGGTTTTACCAAGGATTAAGAAATATATTAGGTTGCTGAAATGAAGAATTAGCAATGAGATCAGAAGCAAGAAATTAGAAAAATCAAGCAAATATGACTACATAAACACAAGAGAATAAAAGTGTTCTGGCATACATCTATAGGGAGTACATTTGGACATTTCAATTCAGCAACCCATTGTGGGACACACAATAGCTGGAACACAAAAATCCTGGGTTGGGGCGAGTGGGTGGGGAGGAATCCACTATTCCAGCAATTCAACAGAAGTGTCATGTAAGAGTTAGGTTCAAGGCTAAGGAAGAATGAAAGCAATATTGAGATGAATATGCTTTCCCCCTTCATTTCAGTCTGAACATTTTCCTCATTTCATATTTATGAAGAATCCAGATTTACTCGCTACAACAGAGGCAACTATTCCTAGCAAAAAGAGGACCAGATTATAGGTACACCTGCTGAAAATGAGCAGTCCATCAGAAAAATATAGCAAGCCATGTTCAGGAGCACATATAATATGATCCAAATCCAGACTTTAATGGACCAACCATACAAAGGTCTATTAGATGGACAAATCTATCACCTTACTTTTTACCATATTCAGATTTTATTTTAAAGAAACCCTCTCTTCTGAAATTTCTTTCCATTCTATTCAAGAAGAAATTTGTGCCTTTAGAACAAGGATTTTCATTCCTGCATAGCCACAACACGGAAATGAATCATTAGGATGGCAAAAGCCATGGATTCCTGGTGGTTCCCAGAATAGAGTTTCTGTAAGGTTGTAATTACAATAGCATAGAGGCTGTTTGTTCACTAACAGCTGGGATGCTTCTAAAACACATCACATCCCACAGTAGAAGTAATTAACACATTTATTTGGTATGAAGTCTATTGCTTGAAGATAAATCTTAATCTTTTCCCAATTTTTGTTTAAGAAGACAATCTTTTTCATTGTTAAACAAAGCAAAACCCTGCCATCCCACATTTTAAAATATGTTATGAACATTTGCAATCACACAAACATATCCTTCACTCCAGGAAAAATCTATAAGCATCCTGCATTTTGGATTATTCTTCAAAATCCAGCTTTGTAGTATTTGCAATAGGGGGCAATAAGCAAATATTCTATTTCCCCTCTTTAGAATAATGGGCATGGAAGCCTTTTAAATCTTCCTTGCTCTTTCTCTTGGATGCTAGCAGACTTAATGTAAATGAAAATATAAAAATGAAGTAGCATGGAAGTGACAAAACACAATTGTTCAATTCAAATTTGTGGATTCCATTTATGGAAACTATTTTATCACAAATGAAAGATGAAAATAACAGGTCCTATTTCTCAAGTCCTCTGCTTGACCACAGACCAATTACTGTATGAAGAACCAGTCTACTCACTGACTCCTTATTCCACTGCTCTTGTCAGTTTCACTTCAGTTTGCATCTTGAACTTGCTTCTTAACTGCTTTTCAGCTATTAGGGATTTTTTTTATTGGCAAGGATTTGTTTATAGATAAGAGATAAGAAATAAGAAGGGGAAATTTTATATATTTCTTTTCTTTATCTTTACTATATTCTTATTTTTTAATCTTATTTTTTTTCTTTAGTTTGAATTAGTTTTTACCATTTTAACTGTAATGTTTAACAAAATTACTAGTAAAAATATCCTATTTCTCATGTTTCCCCATTTCCTTACTGTGGATGTCACTTTGTTCATAATATGTATTTGCAGATTTGGGACCCAGGTTTTTCTCTGTCTGGGACTACAGAATGTATTTGCTAATTTCTTTATCCTCTTCATTTTCATAAAAGAAAATATTCAATTGCCAGTCTGAAATGTATCAATGGTTTCATTATTAGTATGATGGAAAGCAAAGAAAAAACTGAATTTGACTTGCCTCAGCTTGAATCGTTTCTTTCCTTCTTTTGGTGTCAGTTCTTTTAACAAAATTCCTTCACCAACTCTATTAAAATGCTGCTATTGATAAGGGTCAACGCACAGGTCATAAGCATGGAGTGTGTTCCACAAAAATAATTTCCCTACTATTAACAAAAGCAGTTTCAAAGGCACAGTTCTGTTCTCTCATAGGGCCTGTATAGTAAAACTAATAATGTTTTACCAAACTATAGATTAGTAGAACTATCTTGCACTGAAGTTATTTTTATTGAATTTAAAGAGAAGAGAAAGCATCTGGCAATGAACTAATGCCTTTCTTTATTAAAATTACCCAAATATCTTTTTGTCAGGTGGGAGGGAACTCCCATAAAACTGTATGAAGCTGGGTGTACTTTACAAAATGTGAGATTAACATCTTGAACCAACTAGAATGGAGTTGAGCAGGTTCCAGCTGCAGAAAGTAGGAAAGATGAATATCAGTGGTTGACTCATAGTCTGTCAGGCAAAGACACAAAAGCATTCAGTAAAACTGAGAGTTAACCATTTGGGAAGAATAACAGAGACCATAGCAACTGTAGTAATTAAAAAAGAGAATATTTAGTAAGGAAACATATGCAAGTAGCCCTTGACTTTACAATCATTTGTTTAGTAACTATTCAAAGTTAAGACAATGCTGAAAAATCCCTGGTTCTTGCACTTACAACTGGTCCTTGCTGTTATGACTGTTGCACCACCCCCATGGTCATGTGATTGCAATTTGGACACTTGGCAACTGGCTTGCAATTATAACCGTTTGTGCTGTCTTGCAGTCAGGTGTGATAGTGATTTGGTTCCCACCATGATGATGATCAGGAAGCTATGAAGACTTGGCTATTCTCCTAGCCTCTGGAACATAGTAAAGCTGGAGTCCTATTGGGGGCATTTTTGAAATTAAAGTTTTCATCATGTCTTTTGACTGCTAGTTGGTAATTGTGGATGCACTCTGCTAGTCTTCTGCCTATTTGTAATTCACAGTAGCAGTCTTTACAGTCTATGTCAGGCATGTCAAACTGCCAGCCTGCAGGCCGGATGCATCATGACAAAACCGTGCCCTCCCCATTGCCAGCAATGGGGAAAAAGTCATGATACGTCGCATGACGTCACATGACGTTACGATTTTGACATGCCTGCTCTATGTTGTAGATAACTCCTGTTTTTTCTTCTGAGACTGCTTGGTCTTTTGGTTTACTTAGGATATTTTGTGATTGCAATCTTGCTCAAAGCATGTTGGACTCTCCTAGATCTTGTTCACAATCAGGAAACCAGGAATGCTTTCTGCTGCAAATAGACCCGTCTCAACTCATTAGGAAGTGTCTCTCTGTGCTCTCATTTTTGCTCTCAATCAATATCATTTTCTTCATTTCCCTCAATCTACTGGTTAACCTTTTTGCAGTTGCTTTTTTCATCAGTTGTTTTTTTCCTCATGTTCTTGATTTTCATAACATTTTTATAAGCATGGAGAATCATGTAAAAGGGATAATCTATTGTGTTTAACAGTTTTGCATTTGAAAATTTTAGAAAGTGCTTGAGTCACCGTTTTCAGAATATTTATGCTGGGATCCACAAATTCATAAGGAAGAGGATTGTTTTATGGAATTAAAATGAAAGTGTAATATATTTTATTGAGCTCTGCTATGTAATGAAAGCAGACAATTAGATGGGAATAAAAATGTCTTTCCAGTAACAGTAAATAGCATTTCATTCTAAAGTATTTGCCTTTGCGGTGCTTTGGAATTTGCTATAAATTGGCATAAGGAGATGATTATCAGCTGCATTTACATCTCCACAAGCTTGTTTTGCCCTTCAAGTATAGTATACTGTATATTCAAAATGATTTTCCAGGGAATCATAACCTAACCTATGGAATCATAATCATAACCTACGGAGTGGTACCTATGGGGAGATACTATAGGCAGACATGCTTGTAAACTTTGCTCTTCAAGGTTGTTACTGAACTGCAGGGAAAATTAAAATCTACCCAGACTGTAAAAGACTACAGACATCCTGTGGAACAGCATGTATGATGACTGGAACATGACAGGAGTAGCATTATAATTTTGATCAGTGAAAGAAAGGGTGGTCTGAAAACAATGAACTGTAAAAATAAAAACATAAAATTCAATTCAGACCCCAGTATCTTAAATACTGAACCATAAAATAAAATAATAGTAATAATCAGTGCTTTTTTCTAAAAAAAAAAAAGGTGCCGAAAGTCTCATCTTGGCGGGTGCAGGAGGCGGGGGGGTGGCGGGGGTGCTGCTGCAGTCACAGGTGCGGAGGATGTTGGCGGCAGGCTCCCCTCCCTGGGGCCGGAGCCAGCGCAGCTGGTGCTGTGGGAGCAGCAGAGCCCACTCTATATGGCAGGCTGCGCAATGCGGGCAGCGGAGGTGGTGCGGGCCAGGCAATGTTTTAATCTTATTATTTTAAAAATATATTTTTTCTATTGTAAGTTTCCCCAAACCTCGCCATGTGGATTGCATACAAATATTATATAATTGGTAAATAAAGGTAGAACATATGTTAAATATACATCAAATGATAATATGCTTCCCTACAAAGTCAATTCTTGCTCAATGACAGACCAAGGAGTTAACTCGGAAAGGCAAGAGGAAAATCTAGAAGAGGTCTGTGCAGCTCTTCAACATCTTCATCAACGATTTGGATGAAGGGATAGATGGGGAACTCATCAAATTTGCAGACAACACCAAGCTGGCAGGAATAGCCAATACTCCAGAAGATAGGCTTAAGATACAGGAGGATCTGGACAGACTCGAACACTGGGGACTATCTAACAAAATGAAATTCAATGGTGAAAAAAGTAAGGTTCTACATTTAGGCAGGAAAAATCAAATGCACAGGTATAGTATAGGTGGTACCTTGCTCAATAGTTAGTAACTGTGAGAGAGATCTCGGAGTCCTAGTAGACAATCACTTCAATATGAGCCAGCAGTGTGCTGCAGCTGCCAAAAAAGACAACACAGTGCTAGGCTGCATTAACAGAGGGATAGAATCAAGATCATGTGAAGTACTAATACCACTTTACAATGCCTTGGTAATGCCACACCTGGCATATTGCATCCAGTTTTGGTCACCACGATGTAAAAAAGATGTTGAGACTCTAGAAAGAGTACAGAGAAGAGCAACAAAGATGATTGGGGGACTGGAGGCTAAAACATATAGGGAACGGTTGCTGGAATTGGGTATGTGTAGTTTAATGAATAGAAGCGTGAGGGGTGACATGATAGCAGTGTTCCAATATCTCAGGGGCTGCCACAAAGAAGAGGGAGTCAAGCTATTCTCCAAAGCACCTGAAAGCAGGACAAGAAGCAACGGATGGAAACTAGTCAAGGAGAGAAGCAACTTAGAACTAAGGAGAAATTTCCTGACAGTTAGAACAACTAACCAGTGGAACAACCTGCCTCCAGAAGTGGTGAATGCTCCAACACTGGAAGTTTTTTAAGAAGAGACTGGCCAGCCATTTGTCTGAAATGGTATAGGGTTTCCTGCCTGAGCAGGGGGTTGGACTAGATGACCTCCAAGGTCCCTTCCAACTTCTTCTTCTTCTTCTTCTTCTTCTTCTTCTTCTTCTTCTTCTTCTTCTTCTTCTTCTTCTTCTTCTTCTTCTTCTTCTTCTTCTTCTTCTTCTTCTTCTTCTTCTTCTTCTTATTATTATTATTATTATTATTATTATTATTATTATTATTATTATTATTATTATTATTATTATTATTATTATTATTATTATTATTATTATTATTTTGTAGAAAGGAAAGGCCCACACTGATAAATTAAAAATCTTTGTGGTCTGCAAAGGAATGCTGGTGGGCTAATCAATGATTTGGTGACTAGAGGAGCATCTAGTGTTGGAGCTTGTGGTCATGGTAAGCCATGGAGGCACTAGGCAACATGACTTTCAGGGCAGTGGTGGTGATTTTATTACTTTAAAAAAAAAAGTCTGTGCTCTGTCCAAGGGTGCTTGGTAGGCTGCATGTACAGGCCTGGTCTAGAATTTATTTTGGAGTATTCAACTATCTAGAGCAGGCATGTCAAACTCATTTTGTTTGAGGCAACTTTTTATAAAAGAATTGCCATTAATTTGTTTTAATAAAATAATTTAAATCAATTTTTCATTTGATTTCAAATTAAATGAATGAGATTTTTTTTAGTACAATTGCCAAATGCAATAAACTGGTTTTAGGTATATGTTACTGGAAGGAAAAAGCAATCCCTGTTGCGTTACTGATTCCAGAGAACATTTGCATGTATGCAGGTATCCTTAGCATAGTTATGGATGAGAAATATTGGTTTCAAAGTTGGCATTTCTGGATGTAATACAGATATTTTGGACTTATTTTTGTTTCTTTGCATGTTTGATATTTTTAAAAAGGCATATGCTACTGACTACGCTTATGCACATATGTAACATGATCACTGCTTGTCCAAAATTTTACCATACAGATAATACCCCCAGAAATTATTTTAGCCTTTTTAATAAATGTTGTTATTGATGTTAAGCTCACCAGGGAAAACATCATATATTGTTATGTATATAATAGGTTAATTATTTAAAGACTGAAGTGCAACATAACTAGATTCTAAACAATCTATTTTTCAAAACACACAACAGTCCAAACAGTAAAAGTAAAGTCCAAATTAAGAATATTTCATTCTTAAGAATTGTTTAGATTCAAAATAGTTTTCAAGAGTGTACAAAAGATACTATTTTTTTCTAGAATCAGCTAAATTAGACATATTACATTGAGAAAAATGTTTCTCATTTCTTTCCTGTTACCTTTGATTTCATTGCAGAGATGTTAACATAAGAAATAGATTATTTTGTTATCTAATTTTACCTTCCGAAAGACAGAAGCAGATGAAAAATGTGAGGTCTTTTCCTGTTGGCTTTTTTGAATTAGCTGTTTTAGATTCTAAAAGTTTATTTCCTAAAGATGTAATCCTGTAAATAATTTTAATGTCCTCCTCTAGTGCAGGCTCTTTTATGACTCAAGGACTTCAACTCCCAGAATTCCTGAGCCAGCATGGCTCAGCTTGGAAACCTTTCCCTTTCCCCTTAGCATGGCTGGCTCAGGATTTCTGGGAGTTGAAGTCCACGAGTCATAAAAAGAGCCAGGATTGCTAGCCCTGCAATAGGCTTAGGAAAACCAATAAGGGAGCTGGGTTGTTGTTGTTTTTCCCAAAAAAAAGATTCCGGAACGCCGTTCTGAGCGTTCTATGAGAAAAAAAGCCGTGGAAAAGAGATTGGTCACATTTTTGACTAACGCCTAATGAGAGATGGGGGGTTGTGCATCCATCCTTGCCCTACTTGAACCCTCTGTAGCTTCAGCACCATTGATCCATGGTATCCTTCACTCAGGGGATTAAAGATGGGTGAGACTGTGTTATGTTAGTTTGCCTCTCTTATCTGTGGTTGATACCAGTCAGTGGTGATTGTGAAGGAGAATTCTGCCCTCCTGCCCCACTATGTGTGATGCTTTGGCACTTTCTCTGCTGCTATTTCACATCTACACAAGACTACTGAGAGAATTCATCCATCACCATAGGGTGGGGTATAATTAGTGTGCTGGTGATATCCCAAGTATATGTCTCTGCTCTGATGAATTAAACATTGCCATGAATGTCCTATCCTGATGTCTCTAGAGTCTAGAAACAACAGCAGAACCCTGTCAAGACTGAGGGAACCTGCTGGTGCCAAGGCTATGCCATATTTGGCTTGGATAGGGTTTCACTGACCCAGACAGATATCTTCCTGGACTCACAACTCCTGCTCAAACAGCAGGGAGCTGTCATGGCTAGGAGGGCCTTTGCACAGCTTTGGGTTGTGCACCAGTTGTAAGAGGTGGGACTTTTCTGCCATGGCTCCCATTTTATGGAACATCAGCTCCATCTTTACTTATTTTCTGGAAGTCACTCAAGACATGACTATATCATCAGGCCTGAGAGTCCCATGAGATCTTGAGGTAGCTCCCTTGCTAATCTAATCTCGTGTGTGCCTTGTGTTTTTAAACTTTTTAATGAATTTAACAATACTTATTTAACAATAAACATTTTTATTGCTTTATAGCTCTGTTGTACAGGATAATTTCTTGTGAGATAGGTAGCCATATAAACAAACAAACTGTATTCTGAGTTTAGTATCCAAGTAAAAGTGTTTATTTATTTATTCTCTCTCTCTCTCTCTCTCTCTCTCTCTCTCTCCCTCTCTCTCTCTCTCTCTCTCTCTCTCTCTCTCTCTCTCTTTCTCTCTCTCTGTGTGTGTGTGTGTGTATTATATTTTTTAACTTCCATCTCCCTCAGAGAGAGTCTCTGGGAGGTATTTATGTACTAGTAAGTTAATTGCTGTTTTCTTTTGCATCATCTCAGACAATTGCCATGTAGAACAATTTGCATATTCTGGAGAAGTAACAGAAATACTGAAGCATGTTTTCCACATTGAATTGTGATATGAGCAGAGGGATAGTCCTTTAAAACAAGAAAATGTGATAAAGGAAGCTATCACCTAGCACACAATATAGATACTAAACACCACAGGATAGAATATGATAGCAGCCCAACACATGCTCTACTCTACATGCTTGTCTGACAGCTTCATAGTTAAACAAAAATTTTCTATGCTATTTCCAAAGAAAAAAAAACCCTTTTATCTAGTAATTATTGTCCAACAAACCATTCTAGGTTGTATATAACAAAATGTACTTTAAAAAATGAATAGCAAATGGTTGAACAGCATTGTATTAATGCACTGCAGACATAATCGGAATCTAGAACTCTAGAAAATATTTCTGGAAATGAACAAAAATCTGTTAGATGAGAGAGAGAGGAGGAGGAGAAGGAGAAGGAGATACAGCCCTATTCTTCAGACTTATCTTAGAATTTATTCTAGACCTCATCAAATGGCTTCCTTGCTTCTGGAAGTCATAATATTTATTCCTAGATTTTCTTTTCCCTGCTGTCTCTTAGGGGATCTCTTTTGATAGATGATTTTGATTCACTTGACTCTCCTCCCTCAGCAATCTGACTGTCACTATACACCTTTCAGAACATGTACTTTCAGCATTTTAGAGTATGCAAAATTATTTTTTTCTAGAATAAAAAATCTTTTAGAAAATTGAATGATGCAGTGATGCAGAAAAATAAGTGCACAAAGATTTGTGTCCAATACTAGTTGAAATGGCATCTCTTCTGAGTGCCATTAAGGGAACTGTATAAGGGAAAAGTTGTGTGGTTTTGCTTCTAAAACCTGTACTGCTAAACAATGCAGGCAAAGTATTCATACACAGTCTTTCACAACTGATGGGGGCATGCACATCTGCTTCTGCTCTCTTGTGTTCTGACACTTCAGGATCACATGCTTTTAGCTCGCCCGAGAGCAAGGGCAGCTAAGCAAGAGTCAATGCACAGCCCTGCAGCACTGGACAGCATCCTAAAAGGAATCTTTCACACATTCATACAGCAGCCCAACTTATTTCAACTACCAGTACCTGCTGGAATAATAGACTGGACTCGGGCAAAATTCAAGGCTCTGGATAGGAAGACCAGAAAAATAATGACAGTGACAATGACAGCCTTCATCCATGCAGCGACGTTGACAGACTCTACCTACCAAGTAAAATGGAATATTACAGGTATATCAGATGGTTGAAGAAGAAAACAGGGCATTGAAAGAATATCTGAAAGGCAGTGAGGAAGATACATTGAAACTAGTATACCAGGGAGGCATACTGAGTACTGGAGAGATCAATCTTCCCTATGAGAAAGATAAAATGAAAAAGAGAAAGGAGGCATGGGGAGACAAAACATTACATGGCTGGTATAGTAAAAAAAATGGTAGGGAAAGCAGATAATAATAGGACCTGGCAATGGCTATGGGCATGACAGTTGAAGAAAGAGACAGAGGGGCTAATTTTGGCTGCACAAGACCAAGCCTTAAGAACAAATGCATACAAAGCCAGAATTGAGAAGACAACAACAGATAGTGAATGCCATCTCTGCAAAGAAGCTAAGGAAACAATAGACCATCTGGTTAGCTGCCGCAAGAAGATCATCCAGACTGATACAAGCAACGTCAAGACAAAATAGCAACAATAGTGCACTGGAAGATCTGCAAGAAATATTATTTGCCTGCAAGCAAGAACTGGTGGGATGATAAAATAGAGAAAGTCATAGAAAACGAAGAAGCTAAATTGCTCTGGGACTTCAGACAGACAGGCACCTCACATAACACCCCAGACCTAGCAATATTGATAAGAAAGACAAAAAAGTCTTGCTATTGACATGGCAGTACCTGGAGAGAGCAGAATAGGCAAGAAAAAACTGGGCAAGTTAACAAAACACAAAGGCCTACAAAGAGAACTAGAATGTCTGTGGCAAAAGAAGCAAAGTAGTACCAATAGTAATAGGCACCTTGTGTACAGTGGAGCAGCACTTGAACACCATCCGCATTGATCAGTGGCATAGCGTGGGGGGTGCAGGGGGGGCCGGCCGCACCGGGCGCAACATCTGGGGGGGCGCGCTCGCACTGAGCTGCTCAGGGAGCCCCAAGGGCTGCACAGAGTCGGCTTGGCTCCGCTCTCGAGCTGCTCTTTCTTGCAAAGCGAAACGAGTCCGGCAGGTGAGATGGGCGGCCACATAAACTGAATAAAATAAATAGAAGCGCCCAACTCTCCGCCCAGGCTCAGGCCAACCGCAAGCGCCCCGCAGGCACCCCGGCAGGCTTGGCCGTGCGAAGATGGACCCGCCGGCCGGCTGGCCTAGCTTTGTGCACATGCGTGGCTTTATTTAGCGGGGCTCACGTGCGAGCTTGAATGCAGCGGCTCTTGCAGGTCGGAGCCCCGCCCAGCCGCCCTCGAGAGGGACCCGGAAGCATCCCGCATGCGCGCGACTCTTCTTGGAAAGTCTACGCCGCTGCAGGGCGCGTCTTTTCGGCAGTGCCATGATGTCACCGGGTTAGGGGGCGCAAATTGCCCCGGGTGCTGACAACCCACGCTACGCCACTGGCATTGATAAAGTCATCATCAGTCATTTGCAAAAGGCAGCTTTACTCGGAACAGCTTACATCCTGTGGCAATATCAGTAACACCATCAAAGATCCACATCTGCCTATCCTAGGTCCTTGGAAAGGACTTGATAGGTAGATAAAAATGCCAAATCCAGTCTGAATATCTGGCCAACTGTGCAACCAACAACAACAACAATAATAATACCAATAAGAGGGGTTAATAAAGAAAATAACAAGGATAATAATACTACAGCCATACTACATGGGTAAATATACATAAACATTAGACAGAACTGTGAGAATTAGGTGTTCAGCCAAGTGATGGCACAAGGGGAAAAATGTCCCCATGTCTAGTTGTTTTGGCATGCAATGCCCTGTAGCAGTGTCCCAAGGAGAGGAGCTGAAACAGTTTATGTCCAGGATGTGAAGGGTCTGTAGATATTTTCTCAACCTTCCTTCTGACCTAATAATAATAATAATAATAATAATAATAATAATAATAATAATAATAATAATAATAATAATAATAATAATAATAATAATAATAATAATAATAATAATAATAATAATAATTTTATTTATATACAGGTCTTCCAAGGAAGGTAGACTGGTTGCAATTGTTCTTTCTGCAGTCCTAACTATTCATTGGAATCTGTACCTAGACTATTTAGTTGCTTTACTAAACCAGAGAGTTATAGAAGTACAAAAGACAGATTTTATAATTCCTCTGTAAAATTGTATCAATAGCTCCTGGGGCAATCTGAACTTCCTGAATTGATGCAGGAAAAACTTTCTTTGTTGTGCTTTTTAATGATGGTTCTAATATTAGATGTCCAAGTCCTGGGAGATTATAGAACCCCAAAACGTGAAGGATTCTGTTGCTGATACCGTGCTGTCTAGTATGATCCTAGTATGTAGAATCTGGACAAAGGCCCCATTCAGGATTTATTTCAGCAGCTTAGCACTATTAGTGAAAGCAAAAGGCTCACCTCAGGTGCTCCCTTAATAACTTTCTTAGAGCATTTCATAAAAGTTTGGCCTTCATGTTTGATTAATTTTTTCCCCAGTTTCTAGAAACACTGGTATAATCTCACTGGGAAAGGTGTTTGGAGAAAACACATTTCCAATGAGATTTTACCAGTGTTTTCCTACTTATTTTATCTGCAATTTAAAAAAAAAATGTCATACAGTTTCTCAATACTCTACAAGCACACTTAAAATTATCCTTAACCATGATCTATCTAACTAATGCTATATTACTGATAAATTCAAATTCTAGAAGCCTCGATATTGTAATCAGACACACTGGGGAAGCATTTTTCAAAGGATGTCTCTGAGGCAGGTCTTCCCAATCTGGAACTTTGCATGCCTATAGTAATTGGTACTCAGGGTTTGAATTCACTGAATTCACTTTTTTTTTTTGCTTTTTGTTTCTTTCCATAGATCAAAGAACTGCAGAATAAGTTCTGTGACAACACAAGATTGTTTCCTTCACACACACACACACACACACAAACACACACACTTCACACACTCCATCTAAAAGGAATGGAAGGAATGCAGCAATAATAATCTCAAAACACATTAGTGAAGTAATGTGAAGCACCTTCTAGGAGTTAAAAACATTATGGCTAAGATCGCTGGAATTTTAATGATAGGGGAACCAACAATGAAAGATTCAATGTCAAATGTAGTTATTAGCCAGACATTTGATGGTTACATTTTAACATGAGGCCAAAGTGTTTAAAACGAATTACTACTCAATATTTTTAGTAGATACAGGAGCCAAACTGATAATGTATGTTCTGGACTCAATAAATGTTTTAACAAAGAAGTAAATGAAATTATTAGACCAAAACTAGAAATGTTGAGGGATGCGGTGGCTCAGTGGGTTAGGATGCTGAGCTTGTCGATCAGAAGGTCAGCAGTTTGGCAGGTCGAATCCCGAGTGCCGTGTAACAGAGTGAGCACCTGTTACTCATCCCAGCTTCTGTCAACCTAGCAGTTCGAAAGTACGTAAAAATGCAAGTAGAAAAATAGGGACCACTACGGTGGGAAGGTAACAGCGCTCCGTGCGCCTTTGGCGTCTAGTCATGCCGGCCACATGACCACGGAGACGTCCTCGGACAAGCGCTGGCTCTTCGGCTTTGAAACGGAGATGAGCACTGGGCCCTAGAGTCGGAAACGACTAGCACGCGTGTGCAGGGGAACCTTTACCTTACCTTTACCTAGAAATGTTAGCTTCTTTGCTTAGCTTCACCTATATCTAACTTCTGAATGTTTCAGATAACTGTATAAGAAAGGACTTACTGTGTAGAAGAAAACTTCTACTACTAAAAATAATATTCTACCTCCTGTAACAAAATAAACCAAAGTACTCAGCTGAAGAGATATCAATTGCTATTTCTCATTCCCTAATGTGTGTTTTAAAAAATGACGAGTGTAAAAATATATTTCCCCATGTATTATACATAGATGTGGTGGGAAAAAAACTACTATTCTCAACTTTTATATGGAAGTATGACTTTAATCACACAAAAAATAGCTTGCAGACTGCCTGGCTCAGTGCCTCATTTTCTTATCTCGTCAAACAATAGAACACTGTTAGAATTACTATGGGAACAAACAGAAAAGTTGTTACAGAATTTATGAAATAATAAGCTTCTCCATGAGGCTTATGGATGGATTGTGACAAAATTAAATAGCCATCAGCTGGGTCTGAGTATAAATTGCTTATATCTCTTTGCACTTCATAATAAATATTCTTCATACTGACTTGAACAAATAAGCAAAGGTGATTGTACTCAGCTTTCTCCATGATTAAAAGCATTTTTTCTAATTGTACAGAACAAGTCAATCATGTTATAATTAGATTATTTTACATGAATAAAAGAGGGAGCAGGAAAAGTAACATTAAATGGGAAAAACGTTTTTGGAATTTATACATTTGCTGGGATACATATCTTTCAAAATTAAATATATTTATTTTTGTGATAATGTTTTCTTTTCTTTTGGAATGATTTTATCATGTTCTTGTGTTGTAATCCACCACAAGTCCTCAGGAAGTCTGGCTATATACAAATACCATAAATAAACAAATAATTGTAATGAATAAAATGATGGTTAACATTCTCAAAGGGTGTTTTAATTCAGTGTGAAATATTTCTTCAAAGCTGCTTTGGAAAGCAATATACCTCCATCACTTTTATAGAGCAGTGCCTACTAGATGGTTAATGAAAAAATGGATGACCTTTTTGAAACTGAATTAACACTTCTGAAAAATCTTTTTTTTCCCCAAAAGCAGGGTTTCAGCAAAGTTGTTGTCTAATTCTACAAAATCCTGTATCTTCTTCTTTCTTCGAATGAATCTGAGCATGCACTATGCCAGGGCAAGGAGAAACATCTTGAGTTGGGAAAATAGTGTTGGCTTGATAATATGAAATACTGCATAGAGTAGAATTAGAGATGTATTCTGCAAACCAGCCTAGATGATGGATTTTAAAAAAAAATGTCCAAAGATTTTCAGGGACGCTGATTTTTACTTTCTATGATACAGAATGTTGAAATCAAAATTTGCTACTGATGATTTTCAGTCTTCCCCATAAACTAGTTATGGAACATTGTGGCTCTCTCAGAATTTTCACTTCTTGGTTACTTTAATTTTGGATAAAATCTAAAAAAGAATTACAGTGTGCAATTTGAAAAGCAATGCGAGGACTAAAAATTAAGATTCATTCATTCATTCATTCATTTTCTATAGCCACCTATCTCAGTCAATGACTGACTCTGCGCCTTTCTGTATGTATGTATATATATATATAGATAGATAGATAGATAGATGATAGATAGATAGATAGATAGATAGATAGATAGATAGATAGATATAGATAGATAGATGGATGATAGATATATAGAGATAGATAGATAGTGTTATGTATGCAGGCACCTGCATAGCAACAGCCACCAGGGGGCGTTGGCCTGAACGGTTTTGGTGGGAAACCCAGTTTTGGTGGGAAACCTAGGGCCAACCCCATTGGCTGTCCGCTTACCTGGCCAGGTATTTAAGGAGGCCAGGTAACCCTCATTCCTCAGTACGCTACCCCCCTTCCAATAAAGAGCTGAACACGTACTCCGGCTGGCGTCTCTCCCTTGCGTCGGACCCACTACACTATAGATAGATAGATAGATAGATAGATAGATAGATAGATAGATAGATAGATAGATAGATAGATAGGCTTTGATATTAAACTTTCTGCTATATAGTGACTCTTTATTCTTCCTCATTCCTTCCTAAATTAATTTCTACTTCTATTATAGTTGAAAATCTATATTACAAAAATCCTTTCAAAAATCCTGCTTACTTTTTTCTAGTCTTAGTATATTGCTATTTTTTCTATATTTACTTACTGCCTAAGTTTTCTAATATTACAAACTGGAGTTCAAGACATTTGTCAATTCTCGCTAAAACTAGCTTCTCTTTCAAAGAGTTGGTATTTCCTTACGAAGTGAGAAAATTTGATGTAGTTGTTTCTGATGGCTATCCACCCTGAATATTAACTTGTCTTTCTCTATTAACATAAAAAACATACAATAGAAAAACACTTGTTGATGTTAACCACAGAATCTTTTAAATTCCCATGTAAATGAAGTTCAAAACATTGAGAGACTTTGCTTCAAAAAAGAAAAAAGAAAGAAAGAAAAGAAAAATATTTTTAAAAAGTATTGGAATAAAAGTAAAGGAAATTCATTTTTGTAATCC
Organism: Vipera berus; assembly: GCF_964194415.1. Lineage (NCBI taxonomy): Eukaryota > Metazoa > Chordata > Lepidosauria > Squamata > Viperidae > Vipera > Vipera berus. The sequence goes on along the minus strand of NC_138202.1, from coordinate 289,541,323 downwards.
AATACAGAGAGATGATTAGAAATTTGAAATCACTTATATTGACATAGAAAAAGCTTTTGGCAATTTTTGCTAGAACAAATTGTTCATCATGTAGCAGAAGTCAGGAATAATACTCCATGGGAACAAATAATCATATGCAATGCATTGTTTATTAAATTGATAATACACTTGTAAAAGTATCCAATGAAGCATGTTGTTTTCTATTCTATAATGTTTATTGAGAATTCAAGTAAGAAAATAAGCATCAGATTTGATATTGAAAAAAATGCAAATAAATGCATAATACTTTGTTGCTAATGTAATGGAAACCAGAGATATGGAAAGAAATTGCAGAAAAATGGTCAGGCATACCCCATCAGGAATAGGAAGAGAAGAATTCTTCTCAGAGACACCCCAAACCTGTGAAGCAGAAGTGTGTTTTGCACATATAAGAATGTGTATAAATGAACCGTGACTACTGTAAAGCAAGAGGAAATACAAATTTCAATCCACAAATGCATGAGAAGTTGAAAAAACAAGCAACAACAAGCCTAGCTTCCTTGCCAGAATTTGCAGTGAACATCAATTAGAACCTCATGCCAGCAACCTGCTGGGTGACAATAGTGTGGATGAGAATAGGGTACCTCTAATAAACATTCTGTTAAAGAAATACATTTATTCAGACTTTCTGTATTTCTTCATGATAGCAGTATTCGTGTATTTGAGGGGCTGCCACAAAGAAGAGGGGGTCAAATTATCCTCCAAAGCACCAGAGGGCAGGACAAGAAACAATGGTTGGAAAGTAATCAAAGAGAGAAACAATCTGGAATTAAGGACAAACTTCCTAACAGTGAGGACAATCAAACAGTGGAACAGCTTGCCTCCAGAAATTGTGGGTGCTCCATCACTGGAGATTTTAAGAAGAGATTAGACAGTCACTTGTCTGAAATAGTATAGGTTCTCCTGCTTGAGCAGGAGACTAGAAGACCTCCAAGGTTCTATTCCATTCCATTCCATTCCATTCCATTCCATTCCATTCCATTCCATTCCATTCTATTCTATTCTATTCTATTCTTCTATTCTATTCTATTCTATTCTATTCTATTCTATTCTATTCTATTCTATTCTATTCTATTCTATTCTATTCTATTCTATTCTATTCCATTCCATTCCATTCCATTCCATTCCATTCCATTCCATTCCACTCCACTCCACTCCACTCCACTCTATTCTATCCCTCCCCATCTTTTTTCCACATTTGCTGTTCTTATGACATTCACAAATCTTAGTTCTAGATTCTTTGTAGGTATTATTGTGGCAGTAGTGGTAGTGGGGAGAATGTCTCTCATTGGTTTTATGAAATCTTTTGCATTTCCATTGCTATAAGTTTTCAGAACCAGGATGACACTTACTAAGTATTTCTCACTGCCTCTATTTCAGTTTCAATCCCATTAGTATTTAACTAAAAGAGTTCACTGTTGGATTCCATTAGTCTATATTCCCTAATCTTGAGAATAATAAAATTTGAATGTTGTACTAGAAGAGTGAAACTGAAGTTTAACTCAACACAACTTTAATCTGACATGGTGAGTTTCTCACTCTTCCTTTCTTCGCATAACTATGGTGAAGATACTATCCTAAGACTACATAGATCAGTGTGAGTTCCTTAGAAGAAATTAATCTATGCATGATACAGCAGTAAATATACCATAAGATAAACAAATCAACAATAAAACCTAATAATGCTGTTTTATACATACAGTGGAGTATTTTAAAAAGTATTTCCTAAAAATTTTAATCATGCTGAGGGAGAACAATTAAATATTGTTTAATTGCTAATTAAAGATTTTCTTGGAACAAAAGGCTCTTTCCTGACATATCATAAACTGATATGGTAAGTCTGTTTGTTTGTAAAGAAGATGATTATATAATATAATTTTATAATGGTATATTATTTTATTAGCACAGGAGACAACTGTTCACAAAGCTCATTCCATACATTTATAATACATCTATCAGAAGGCAACCAATTAAAAATATAGCTGGTTAAGGCATATTGCTAAGCCAAAATTTAAACTATGCATCTTGTTAAGAAAGCCACATAGGCTGATATGCACATAAATAAAGTTATTGTGAGTGAACTTCCACCTCATTTTAAGTTAAGAAATGGACTTATAATGGCTGAATGTTATATATGAAATGGACCACTAAGAGAATGAATTGTCACAATGAAGAAAAAGTTATATAACTACATAGCTGCACATGCCATAACTAGAAAGATATATGAATTAATGGTGTAATATATACATCTTTAGAAAATTTCAAATGCAATTATAGAAACCCAAAGAAAATATGTACTAGCTATTCTCTTGAAAAATCCAAAACATTAATAACAATATGAAATAGTCAAAGCCATAATCTATCCAACAATTCATCTGGCAATTAGTCATGAATTAACACATTAACCTTTTGATTTTTTTGAAATCTATTATCATAATTGTTTTGCTCTTTCAAAAAGGACTTTTATCGTATTAACATTTTAAATTAAACTTCTTTATATGAGCAGAATTTTTTTCTTGTGAATTATTATGATCTAAAATTGCACACACATACATTAAGACTATGAAGAAATATAGCAAATCATTTCTGTCCTATATATATTCTGTCCTATATAAAAAGACATTTCTGAAGTCATATTTATCCAGACCTGATGTTATTGAAGTAAAAGAACATATAAACTCTCCGAGAATTCATGCAAGCTGTCAGAAAATCTGTGGTTGATAACTAAAAAAGAAATTTATATTCCATTGTACTGAACCTTTAGGAAGACTGTATCAATATTGCATATTGTTCTAATCTTACTTGTATTGTTGCTGATAATAATAATTGTAATTGTCAGCTCCCTCCATTTAATCCATTTATACATCTCTACTTGACCAAGATGTACTAGATTTTTCCATAAAAATCCCATAAAGGTATTGTTAAGCTGTAGACAGGTTTGGAACTGCAAACCCTACATTTGTTCTTCCTTAAAACCATGGTTTAGATTTCTAGTTGGTAAACTGATATAATATTGGAGTATTTTTATTTTATTTTGGACCTCATGGAAAACATAATTTTCACAGATTAGGATTGAAGACCTGAAGCTTGCTTATGGAAAGGAGAGGATGGAAGCTCATGGCTCTGATGTTCCTGTTTGTCAAGCAATAAAAATTACATAGTTGATGGCTCTGCATAGCTCACAATGACCTGTATCACATGAAAAGATAAATCACTGAACTTCTGTATTCCCCTTGCTCTCTGCTTCTATTAAGCATGTTTCTCATTATTTTTTATTTTTTTTTTATTTTAATTCCATTTATATCCCGCCCTTCTCCGAAGACTCAGGGCGGCTTACAAACTTAGCAGTAGCCTTCATTCTATGTATATGCCTGCTTATTAGGGCTTTCACACACACCCCAAGCGGCATTATTACAAAGTCAGCTTAATTGCCCCCAACAATCTGGGTCCTCATTTTACCTACCTCGGGAGGATGGAAGGCTGAGTCAACCTTGAGCCTGGTGGGACTTGAACCTGCACTAATTGCAGGCAGCTGGTGTTACTTAAGGAGGCATTAGCCCACTGCTCCACCAAGGAGTTCATTAGGTCAGAACTTGAATGTGGATGGTTTTAACTATGGAATATTGAAACAAGCCAAATCATGAATGCCAATTCAAAATTGGCTCATTTCAAAGTTAACACTTACCACCATTTCTCATTCAGATGTTGTAAATTAAACAATTCTGATTTCTTCCTGGCAGACAAAAAGAAGGAAATATATGAACTTAAGTCTTTAATTTTAGTATTAGTATATATTGATGGAGAATGCAAATGCATGTGATGCATATGTGACAATGTTTTAAATTATAAAATCACACATGGGGAAGAAAGAAGCATACTTGTAAATAAGATTATATCTAAGTAAAACATCAGGAGCTACAACTATTTAACTGTCAATGCTGCTAACATCAAATGTTATTGCTTGACAAGAGATGAAGAAGTAGCTATTTCATATGTTAAACTTGTGTATTGCTTTAAGACTTGTGTATTGCTTTAGTTTAAAGTTGGGAGGAGGGAAGAGTAGGAATGCACTTTCAAGGCCATTTGTCTCTCTAAAGAAGATAAGGCTTTGGCAGTTCTTCTAACGGAATGGAAACTGATTCTTTAAATTAATTGGAGAATATGATTAATGACAAAATTAGAAAGGTGGAGAATTGTGTTTTAATATATTGTGCAAGGGGCGGAGATTTCAGATCTCCAGCTTCCTTCGAGCAAGCATTTGCCAGTGTATGAGGCTAATAAAGGACTTTTAAGGTAAACAATGCCTCAGAGTCACTTGAAAAGCCCATATGTCGGAAACTTGACATCAGGATGGAATTTTGTGTTTTTTGACTCTCATTTAGAGCTTCTAACATTTTCTCATGATATACATGAGTCCTCAGCTATGCAACGTGTGACTTAACATCCTTGAGAAATGTTGTACTGAGAAATTTGTTTATCATGGAGATATTTAACACTTTAAGAAAGCAGTATAGCTCTGCTCTTCATTTCTTGCACTACAATGAAGTAAAATGATAGCTGTACCCTTCACATGAAGTCACTGGAATGCTGCAATATCTCACATATATATTATTTACAGGTAGAGTTGATATCCCAGTGATGGAGCACATCATGCATGCGGAAGGACTTTCAGGTATAATACTAGACATTTTCACTTCATAAAATAATCTGAGATGACAGAACAGGGGAAAGCCTCTGTCCACCAACGGTTTTAGAGAATAATAGTGTTAGACTGCTTGGATCAGTTGTCTGAATCAGTTTAAGATAGTGAATGTATATTCTCAAAAGTATTTGCATCCTTTATCCTCAAATGTCTAAAAGTGGCTACAAACTTCTTCAGAGTATGGCAGCAGCCCAATTATGGTTGAACTTGGCATGGTTATCCAAGCTTTCAGGCAGACATTTTGCTTCTCTCTTGTCCAGAAGCCAACACCATTGTTCTCAACTGGCATCATACAATTCTGTAAGTTTATGCAAAGCCTCTGAAAGAGGTAGGACACAATGCACGGCAGTTATGGCCTATGCAAGACTTACACAGCTGCTTCAGAAGCTTCTCCTGGCTGTTTTGGCATATGTATGCATGCATAGCCACTTGATCTATTGAGAGGAGAATGAATCTTCTATTGAAAGTATAATAGCGTTATGGTATATTATCTATATCAGGCTAAAAAAGGGAAAATAATTTACATACTTCTCTCTTTCTTGTTTTGATAATTCCATGATATGTTCCACTTACATATTAATTCTAACTATCCCACTCCCACTCCTGAGATATTCAAAAGGATAGAAATAAGTTTATTCAATGGAAATACATGATCAAACACAAATGCTATTTAAAAAAAAATATCCTGCAGGGGAAAAAAATCTATGTAGTTTATAGTGGAATTCTTCTTATGCATATTTATTCAGAAGTATACCCAACTGGGTTGTCTGGGAACTTACTTCTAAGTAAGTGTGTGCAGCATTGCAATTTAATAATCTCTTGAAGCCAGAGTTTAAAATAAGTTTGTTGATACAGAGAAACATGAAGCTTAAAGAGGGACTACAATTTTTATATGCTACAGCTTTCTTTCAAGTTGCCCTGTCTTGCCAAATATGGTAAATATTTATTCTTTGTTGTCACTCAGATATACCGGTATTCTGTTCATGCAAAGCTTCTGAATTTCATTTCCAGCCATTTGTTATTGTAAAGGTTACTGATATACTTAATTCCAGTGAGTGAGGACAATAGTTCTGAAATTGAGTGTTGAAATAATACATTATAAACAAGGCATACCATAGCTAAATTACAATCCAGTTTTTTGGATGCCTGAAAATGGTATATGCAGACATAAGATATTTTAAATTCTTACTTTTAATAGGTATCATGCGTTTAAGTGAAATTTTTCTATAAATACAATGATTAATGTACATGAATTTATTTTATTTCACACCTTGCTGTCCTACATTTATTAGGTTTCCAAAGAAGCAAAGAAGCAGAAAAGTTACTGAAATGAGAAGTGGAAGAAGCCAAGCATAATGGCTTGGCTTCATAGTGCAGGCTGCAATGTACTATCAGATTACTGAGAGGCAATTTTTTTACAAAGAGATGAAACCAAAGTGAGATGGAAAAGTTCTTGGTTGACAGTTTATTACCAGCAAAATTTATGATGTGTGGCATAGTGGGTCAGTGGTTAAGATGCTGAGCGTGTTGTTGTAAAGCTGACTGCCTAAGTTTGAGACCTGAGTGCCACGCTACAGGGTGAGTTCCCATCCTTTCCCCAGCGCCTGCCTACCTAGCATGCAAATGCGAGTAGATTAATTGGTACTACTTCGGTGGGACGACTCCAGTGGTGTAGCGTGGGTTGTCAGCACCCGGGGCAAGGCAAGTAATTTGCGCCCCCCCTCCACAGTGGGCGGCGACCCGGCATCTCGGATCGGATTCGCACAGCCAGCATTGCAGTGAGAGAGAGTGAGTGAGCCAGGCAGGGGCAGAGAGCTGTGAGTGCGAGCGCGCCCCCCCAGATGTTGTGCCCGGTGTGGCCGGCCCCCCCTGCACCCCCCACGCTACGCCACTGGACGACTCCACAATGTCATGCTGGTCACATGACCACAGAAATATCTTCAGACAATGGTGACTCAATGGCTGTAAAACAGAGACGAGCACCACCCGCTATATTTCGCAATGACCAGCAGAATAAAATCTGCAGGAACTCCTTTACCATTTTTTTAAAAAAATCCTTTTATGGAAAGTCTCCATTCAAAAAAGTGTTCAGAAGGGAAAATTTGGATTGGATTTTTTTTTAAATTGATAAAATTATTGTCAGATACATTTTTATGAAAAGGATCATCATAATACAAAAGAATCCAGTTCAGTTAGGTTTTGTCCCTTAATGAAACGTTATTGCTTGCTAGATGGGATATGAACTGATGAAAAGCCATTTTGAGCTTTGGCAAATAATTTGTCTCTTTAGGATGTTTTCCATTCCATAAGTGCTCTCCACTACTTTAAGATATAAAAATGATATATATCATTATAATGTCCTCACTGAGTTACAAATTGAAACATCGTAGTCTGGCTAAACATTGTCTGCAATTTATGATTTTATTCATGTTTTCATAAAATTTAATGTACCACCAACTGCCAAAGTCTCTTAGCAACATACAGTTCAAATTCAAGATATTAAAAACACCTTAAACAGCAATTAGAAGAAACAAACAGTAAAGTAAATGGCTAGTTCAAATTCTGGGTTCAAAGCTAATCAAGCTTCTCCCTTTATGCAGAAAAGGCACTTCAAACAAGTTGTAGAGTTTTGCATCACCCAGATTTCAACAACATCATACACTACCTGGTTCCTTCTCTGGCCTAGATGGTAGCATAGAGCTAGGATTAATGTGGAGAGTGAGGCAACCAAAGCCCAAGAATGCTTACTTAACTACATAGGTGTTTTTTTTAAAAAGAACTGCTTCAAAATGTGATTAATTACTGTGTGATTACAAATAAAACTTCATGAGAGCTGTGGGAAGTCACCCCTCCCACTCCAGAGAAGGAAATATTAAAAGGACAGAATATTATATTTCCTCAAAGGATCTTAAAGAGACAGAAAAGCATGCCCAGTTTTTCTTAATAGCCCCAAGTCTCCCTCCCCCAAGCAGAAATCAGCTCTGTAGAAATGCAGATGAAATAATCCATTCAGGGAGGTTGGAGCCCTCTAGCTAGAAGCTTAGGAAGACAAAGGCACCTAAAACCTACATACCTCACCCAAAGTCTAAGACAGGACATAATAGGATTAACCCACAGATGCCAAAGGGGCACACTCAGACTCAGGTCAAAGTACATGACACAGGAAATATAAAGTTTCAAACAGGAACAGGAAACAACTCCAAACAAAAGCCCAAGAGGGCATAAAACCACAATCCCTACTACATGTGCTCATTCTCTCTTTTCTTCCAGAGCCATCTTTCTGTCTGGCTCTGTTTATTCCCGGCTTGGACTGGACCCTGATGAAGACTTTTCCTTCAACAGAGCATTGATTATCCTGATAATTGACTGAATTTTGTTGCTGATTTATGTTCAAGAAACAAATACTTGGTTGATTAGTAATAATAGTCTTGCAATGCACCAAGCTAGAAACTGGGAAGCTATGTGTTCTAGCCCTGTTAGGCATGAAAGCCAGTTGGGTATCCTTGGCCTCAGGCATTCTTTCTCAGCCCAAACCACCTTGTTGTTTTGGGGGGAAAAACAGGAGGAGGAAGGAGTATTAGGTAGGTTTGTTACCTTGAATTATTTATAAAAATAAAAAGGTGTGATAAAAAAATCTTAAAAATACAATAAACTGATATAATGATAAAAGTCCAATTTTAGGATTTTTCAGGTAACAACAAATTTATTGAATGATGGAGGAGAGTGCTTGCCAGATGAATATTCTATGCTAGGTCAAAAACAGCTTTAGATCGTTGTAATCCCATGAAAGGTAAGATTTTTTCCCCCCTGATTATTTGAAATGTTGGTAAAATCTGTCTTTTTCTTTATAACTTTCTGCTTTTCTCCTTCTACAAGAACTTCTCTCTCATTTTTCTCCGGTCTCCTAAGCCTCAACTGCCTTAGCAATTATTTCAAGGAGGAAAAAAAGTAACTGGCAGCTCACACTTTTTGGAAGAGCTAAAGTGATGCAGCACACACACAATGTGGCATATGGACATTGATAAAACAGGGAGGGAGACTGTATATGCAAGCAATTTATTTCATCTTTGCACAAAGTAAAAGTCAGGGAATTTTAGCTTCCTGTTTTCAGAGCTTTAAGGTTGACAATACAGATGACTGTGGCCTAATCTTTAAACTGTTTTTGAGCAATTGAGGCACATAAATGGTAGTACCATGGAAGTGTTCTGTGCAGGTTTCTGAGTGCTCTAGATATATAAATCTGAAATTAGATGAATAAATTTGATGAAATTAAATGGTACCAAACTTATTACAGACCTACTTAAATTTAAGCTGTTTTTACAAAGTTTAAATCTAACAAACTATTGTGGTGGGATTGAAAAAATCAAATATGGATTTTATAATTGCACCAAACTTTTTAGTGGAAGGGAAAAGCTTTTGCAATGCAGAGAAGGCTTTAAAAAGGATATTTAAAGTTGTATTTATTTATCTATCTAATTGAAAGTATTACTGTATGAAACTGACATTGGAATATGATAATTAAAAGATATCCGATACTTGTCTTAAGTAATGATGCTCCATCAATAATTCTAACTTCTGACAAAGGAAATAGATAAGGAATTCAAGAAGAACAACTGGGAGCAATGTCCTCTGTCTTCCTTATAGTTGGATCAGGAGAATATGAAGAAATGACAGATGATCTGCCCCCATTGCCTGCGCTCCTACATTGCATCTCAATCCTACTCTTCTATCGCCACAATTTAGCATATCATTATGACAAATTCACATCACAGATCTTAAATTCTCTGGAGATCAGCAAAGCCTTGAAGCAACTTGTTTCACGAGACGCCAGAATGTTTTGCTGGTTCCCGGATATCTCAGGATCCTCTATTACTGTGTTCACCATGACCAGCAGCTGCCTATTTCAGTGAATCTACAAACTCTTTTTTTTACCACTTCAATTACTTTGGTTTTAGCTGTTAGCTTTTTCAATTTCTTTAGCAAATTTATTGAATGATGGAGGAGAGTGCTAATGTACAAAAAATTCAGGATTAAAACAGAAGCACAATAACATAAGAAATAGATCTATAAGATCACATTGGGCAGCAACAATGCTATTAAAAGGGGGGGAAAATCAGTGGCTGAGTGGAATTACAGATTGTTTTGCCATATGGCCAGTTGGAAAAGCCAGATCCTGATGGCTCTTCTGAAAGCCAGCAGCTAAGGAAGATCTCACTATCCATTGGAGTTGTGTTCAAATTAGCAGTGCAGGAGAGCAGTCTGTTAATTAAATACAAGTGTTTTAAGAGGTGTAACTGTGGAAAGCTATAAACCAAAAATAAGTATGAACAAAACATTGCTCTATTCTGTGGCCACAGATCCCTATTCCTAGAAGAAGCCAACTATTAATCAAGGCCATAGAATTAGCTGTACTGAAAGTTAATAAGCAAGTGAGTATGGAGTAGGTATGTTTTAGCTGCCATTTTCTATGCCAGCAGCACTTTTCAAAAACTCATCAACAAGTTTATTACAATAATCAATGCGTGAGGATGTTAAAAATTACATTTTACCAAAAATTACAATTGAGAAATGGAAAAAAAGTAGAACCAATTGTCACCTTACATGTAAAAAACCAAAGCTTAATTTTGGAAAGGAAAAAGAACAAAACTTGTCAGTGATTTTTTCTTACCACCTGGTTTTTCATGCCATTCCAGTGAGAACAGCTTCAGCTGTAATACCACAACAAAGTCTGCAATGGTATGTTGAATGCCATATTAGTCAGCAGGCACACTTTGCATTCCTTCTGAGTTTTTGTTTCATCATAACATATAAAGAATGCTTTCAGTCACCTAGTTTTTATATAGCACTCACTTCTTCTTTAGCACCTTCAGGACAACTTGCTTAAAAATGTCAACCTTTACTTAACAAACGCTTATTCAAATCAAGGATGTGTACTAGAAGACTTTTGAATGTTTTTTAATTTGAAAGTAGTTCATATTCTTAAAAGAAATGAAGTGCAACTGACTTAGCCTTCTTCCCTTGTTTCTTCTGTTATTAAAACTAAGAAAGAAAGAAAGAAAGAAAGAAAGAAAGAAAGAAAGAAAGAAAGAAAGAAAGAAAGAAAGAAAGAGAAGCTAAGCCTCTTTGAAGAGGTTTTTCATTTTTTAACAAATGGCTTCAGACATTTTAATCTATCATCACAGCAATGCATTTTTATTTTCTATATACTGCCAACACATTAAAGACTAACAAATGTATTATTTATTGACCTTTTTGAGTCAATCAACCTTATCAGATGCATAAGATATATCTGTGAAAACTCAATATTATTACATAATTAGAGGGTTCAAAAAGAAAGAAGGAAGGGAGAATGAAGCCACACCATCTGTCTAGTCTTAACAACTTCTAACTTTGATTTCAAATTTGTCTGCAGGGAAAGATAGAAATAAACCATGAAACATGACAGCCATTTTTTGTCTCAGGTGAGACAGCTCTTGTAAATTATCACTCTTCCACCTAAAATGGATGGATACAAAATGAGTTTATATTTTGAGCTACTCCTTCGAGGTTCCTACCAATTTTATTATTGTTATTATTATAAGTAATGACTTAGAGCAGGTACCTAAATATCTCCTTCTAACTTGATAATTCTGTAATTGTTATTTTATGTTACTCTGTTAAATAAGAACAAGATATAACAATAACAATAATAATAACTAGAGTTGGAAGGGACCTTGGAGGTCATCTAGTCCAACCCCCTGCTCAGGCAGGAAACCCTATACCATTTCAGATAAATAAATGGCTGTCCAGTCTCTTCTTTAAAACTTCCAGTGTTGGAGCATTCACCGCTTCTGGAGGCAGGTTGTTCCACTGATTAATTGTTCTAACTGTCAGGAAATTTTTTTGGTTCTAGGTTGGTTCTCTCTTTGATAAGTTTCCATCCATTGCTTCTTGTCCTGACTTTAGGTGCTTTGGAGAATAGCTTGACTCCCTCTTCTTTGTGGCAACCCCTGAGATATTGGAACACTGCTATCATGTCAACCCTCGTCCTTTTCATTAATTTGTCCAGTATATATCTCAAAATAACTTGTGAGCAAGTTGAGCAATTAATAAGTCCTAAATACTTTTTTTTAGATAGCAAGTCTCACATTGAATGTAGATGTGTAGCACAGCACAGTTCTACAGAGCATAAATTTCTGAATTGGATTCATGAGATTCAGTGGCATTTTTACTAATATTTAGAACTATATTCAAGAAGTTCTTCCTAAATCACTATTATTATTCAACACTGTTCTTTTGGTTATTTTTTCCAGTTCTATGTCTGCTATGCAACAGAATATTCAATGGATCATAAAGCAGCTTGATTCACAATTTTATCTCAAGGTTCCTTTATCATTATGCCAGTATTATACTTAATATCTTCACAATTCATAGCTAAATCATTCAAATGACAACTCAACTGCTTCCCAGTATTGTTGAACAATTATCATACAATAACTATTTGCAATCAATCACAAACCATCTCTGCTGAAGGCACTGGCTATAAAGATAGGAGTATTCTCTCAGGCCTGCTAATATGAAAGAAAGAATTGTTACATCATAGATCCCCAAACCCTAGGCTGCAGCCCACTACTGCACTGTGGTCTATTTGCAAGTATGCCATGCGATCACTGGGCCGCTACGTACACAGCTCAACTCTCATAAGTAGCAGGCTGGCATACACACGAATGCACACACAACTCAACTAGTCAAGCTGCATGGGCATGCACGTGCACATTGGCCTGCCACTTGTGTGAGCTGAGTTATGCACGCTAACCTTCTGCCCATGCAGCCCAGTTCCTCTCTCTCTCCCCCAGCAGGGCCATCAAGCCACAAAGGTTGGGGGCCAGTGTGTTACACCATCAGCATATATAGGGGTGGAGAGAAATCTATTGGTCAACTTGAAAAATGGATGTCCCAAAAGTGCTTTTCAAAACACAACTGGACTTTCTTAGTTTCTACTGGGTACAATAAGAAAGTACAGTTGCCTATTTAAATGCATCTATGGGACAGCCATGACCTGGATGACTGAGAATCTCCATATACATTTGGAAAATGGATGAAAGTCAGGTTTTGCCAGGCCTTGATTTAATACAGAAGTTAAAAAGAAGGGGTGTGAAATTTTTTTACCCCTCTGTAAATGTTGATTATAAGTCTGGAACTCTACAGTGGCCCATAGTGTTCATGTATTTAAGGATGAGAAAGAACAAGTTGATCAATGGAAGACACAAGCAATTTCTTCCTGAGTCCATTCTAGGGTTGAATTAAAGTCAATAAATGCCATATAAAGGAACTTTTGCAAGTGATTAATGCAGTTTTCCACTAGTTGATGACAGTTGGGACAAAATTGGCTTACTTCTCTGCCAAGATATTGCTCTGTGAGTTTTCCATAGAGGTGCCCAGCATAGAGCTTGCTAATTATGCAAACAAGGTCCTAAGATGGATTTTAACTGGATCTTTCTCATCCCTTTTGTATATACTGGGATATTCAATTGCAAGGCTTACAAACCACTCTAATCAAAGACAGCTGTCAGTCACATACAATTCCTTATCTTTATAAATGTAATTAAAAACATAATTAAACATAATATAATAATCATATAAAAGGTTATTCCAGTCTTTCAAATTAAATGGGTGGAGTTTATTGTGTAAATAAGGATGCCAGGACTAAATGCCATCTCTATGTACATATTTTCCTTTAGTATTTCCACTTTACCCCAACTGCCTTGCCAGTTTTGAGATCTGTAATAAGCCTGGCCATTTCAGAGGGACACATTAGGGCCAATTTGCTCTTTCATCAGGGCAGTGACCTTATAAAATCAGGATTATTTGCACTTTACTAAATGATGCATGAAAATAATTAGCCCACACCTCAGCAGCAATTATGTAACGAGATTCTGCAGAAGCTTTTAGAACAAAACTGGCAACAAGTGGCTAGAAAGCAGTAAAACATGCATGCATGTGTACACTTCTCAAAGCCTTTTTCCTTGTCCAAGGCAAGTTCTTGCACATGATGTGAATCAAAGGTTTTGTATTCTCTGAAGTTTTCAATCAGTCTGGCCCTAGTTTCAATACGCTCAGAGTTGAACTATTAAATAGATTAAAGATTAAAGAGGTGTTTGGTTTCCTAGGTCATAGCTAAGGTCTTAGATTATAGGATAGCAATAGCACTTAGACTTATATATCTCTTCACAGTGCTTTATAGCCCTCTCTAAGCACTTTACAGAGTCAGTATATTGCCCCCATCAATCTGGCTCCTCATTTTACCAACCTTGGAAGGATGGAAGGTTGAGTCTACCTTGGGCCAGTGAGGACTGAACCCCGGTCAGTTAGCAGAGTTAACCTGCAATACTACACCACTATGGCTCATATGGATCTCGAATGGGCTACAGTATTCAGCACAGGTAATCTGTTGGAACTAGGGGAGACTGACTGAGTGTAGAAGGCAAAATAAGCACCTTACATCCTTAACTAATTAATCTGGTAATTGGTTTCTGCCTGCGACATGGATATTGATTATCATTTTCATAATAAGTGGAAGGTGATTGCTATTTTTGGTAGCAATTGAGAAGGTTCTGTTAGTGAATGTAAGTTATTCAAAACCAGAGCAAAATCAATAGTACTGGTGTTCCCCTTCCCATTGACTGTGTAAGTTCCCCTTCACAATCTCCATTAATAGATCCATTTAGATTGCAAGAACAAATCTGGTGATCAGTTGGGAAAATCCCATTAAATAATGCCTATACTTTTGGAACATTGGAGAAGAGAATAACAGTTGAACTCCCTGCATTTGGATATGGTATGATAATTATTTTATTGTATACATAGACAATTGAAATATTTCCATGTCTCAAAAATTCCTTAATTAAAAAATAGCACTTTCTGATCTTGCAGAGTGTTAGGCATAATAAAATGTAAATATTTTGCTTAGAATTTTCTTGGATTACACACAGGATTAAATGTCAACTTCTTGACCAGACATTGTCATACAGTAGCAAAACATATTCTCCAGTGCTTTGTGATCTCCTTATCTATTCATACTTTCTGCAGTGCTCCTTGGAGCATGAGTTCTTTCCCTACAGCTTTTCATATTTATTATAGCTATTCTTGAATACCTGAAAGCTGAGAGGTCTCAGATTTTGTTGTCAAGAATAGCAACAATACTTCTAAAGTTTTTAAATCATCCCAATTTGCTTTATCCACTAAGCAATTTAGTTAATATTTTAATACTTTAACTTGAATGAATGGGTAATTGTTTAATTGATTTCTATGATAGCTACAGTATATGGGTACCATCAATACCACATTCTTGCACTCTTAAAACTAGGGAAAAACCCTATAACAATGAGTTATAGTTCATTGCTTTTTGATTCCCTATTTTCAAGTTCAAGGGACCTGTTTATAAAGACAGCGAATTTGTCATTTATGTTTACAACTATTTATAGGTTGCTGAAATCACAACCGCTTCTAATTCTAGTCTGTATAATCTGACTTTGCAGATCCAGTCTTGTGGAAGGTGGGCTTTGTACCTCTGTTTGAAGGAAGAGGATAGAAAAGTCACATATGATGAATTTTTATAATCTAAACCAATAATATTAAATCATTTTGCTTTTTTACATTATGAAATTAGCAGGTGGAATTTAATACAAGAAAACAATGCTAGGTTTCCAATTACTATTTTCAAATAAATGATTCTATATCCTACTTTATTTTTTTTATCCTTAAAAAAACACCCACTCATTTTGGGCAAGTAAGGATATTTTCTGGATTATTTTTCCCATAGCACAATTTTTACAGACTCATGGATGTAGTATATTTTAAAGATTTTATATTTTTTTTAATGACTGCCTTTCCAAATATATATATTTAAAAGCCCTCTAGGCATTTTCTAAATGCAATCAGTAAATCATAGCAATAAAGTACAATATATTGTTTTATTCAAGAGCAAGTTTGTCATAATCCTAAAATCCATAGGTACTATTTAAATTGCACAATAGAATTACAAAAGGTTACATCAATGTAGCCCTCACGTATCTATATCAGACTGCAGGACAAGAGTTGAAGAGTAAAAGCAATTCCCTGCTAGATGCAGGAAATTTCAAGTTGGAACATCCAGCTGTTCTTTGAATTATTTTTTTACAAGTCCTGTTCATTCCATGTTGGTCTGAGCATTATGACATTTTTTTTCTTTCATTCAATCATGTTTAATTCTCAGAGACTGCTTAAACAAGTCCCTTTAGTTTTCTTGGCAAGGTTTTCCAGAAGTGGTCTGACATTGCCTCCTTCCTAGGGCTGAGAGAAAGTGACTGGCCTAAGATCACCCAACTGGTGTTATGCCTAGAACACATAGCTTCTCAATTTCTAGTCTGATGCATTAACCATTACATCAAACTGGCCTGCATGACATTTATATTCATATTTAAATACAAACAACTAGGTGGAGAGCTGTATGAGAAAATAAAGAAATAAATAAAAATAAAATAAAATTAAGCAAATCAGGGAATCTCAGGTTATGGGAAATTAAAAAAGCAAGCAAACAAAACAAAACCTTGGAAAAAGGCAATAGCAAGCCCACTTCAGTATTACAGCCAAGAAATTTAGTACACTGAAGGCACTTGGAATCAAATTAAACTCCAGTGTTTGTTTTCTCTGCTTAAACATTGACACCAAAGGAGGAGTGTTTCTTTGTTGATTGATTGCGTAGTTTGGTGATAAAGAATAAAACCAACTGGGAGAAAAGAATAAAATCAGCTGTCTCCACACATGCAATCCTGAGTTGAACCGGGAGCAACAAGCTTATTTAAAAGCAAATAAACAATTAATGTAAAGTGTATCTTGACTCCAAGATATGTAACATTTCTTCCTTCAAGTTTCGCTTTCCCCACTCTCCTGAAAGTGCCTGATGCTTCTTCCTTTCTCATTCTCTCAGGTGTTTGGCCTAGGAATGATGTTATTCTTCCACGTTTCTCTCCGCAGTCAGGCAAAAAAAAATGTTCTTTTCCTTGCAGCTGATGTTCATCATAAAAACAGCATTTCTATTACCCTTCTTTACACACACAGGAAGTAGGATACAGATTGATCAATCACCTCTAATCTGGCAGAGGAGATACTGAAGAAAAACAAAGTTCCATTTTCAGAGCAAGAAAAAAGTCACAATAACCAAGGACCCTCCTTGTCCTGGGAAATGAATAAGAAATTAGCTATAATAATTCCTAAGACATATTCACACTATTCTCTTGTGCCTAACTACCTATCAACAATACTATTCAAAATCTAAATTCAGTATATTATCTATAGCAGGGGTCTTCAAACTTGGCCCTTTTATGACTTGTGGACTTCAACTCCCAGAATTCCTCAGCCAGCGTGCCTGGCTGAGGAATTCTGGGAGTTGAAGTCCACAAGTCATAAAAGGGCCAGGTTTGAAGACCCCTGATCTATAGTTTGGGAAGAAGAAACATAATGCCTAATGTTAAGCAACTGATTCTTAAGAAATGCACTTTTTAAGCATTGCTTCTTGCAAAAGCTAGTTAAATATTTTAGAGGCTCAAGATTCAGTAATATTTTGATCTATGAAACATTTTTCCTCCTAACTAAAACTGGAGCTTAAGGCTGAAAATGAACTGCAAAAAGATAAAATGATATCTACAACTCTACTTGACAAGTCTACCTGACCTGTTTATTCCTTCAGGATAACAATGTTGGCTGGGCTTCTATATCAACTTTCCTAATTTAATGATAAAGCTCATTTCAGAAAAATGTAGAAAATATAATGCAAATTAACTGGCAACATTGATTAAAAATTAACATTGACAGAATATAATTCTATCACTTCATATAATTTCTTTTTCTTACTGAGGTTTGCTAAATCAAGATGGGCTATTTCATGGATATCCATTAAAAATTGGCGACAAAGAGCTGCATCAATATGTCTTGAATATATTCACAGAAACCTATATCCTCTCTGTAGCATATGCATGTTCATTCACTAGCACTATGTTATTCTTAGCTTGAATCTTCATAGGTTTCAGTCTTTTTTCAGGTTTTTTTTAAAGCATGAGTTATCATTTATCAATTTTCCTTTCCTGTCCACTTAATTTGTGTCTATCCCTTCATGATATAAATTTCTGGCTCTTTTGGTTTGCACCAAAGTTTGAACTTTGGTATTACACACAAATAAATCCACTGCTTGTAACATGAACAACCATTTCATATACTCCGTTGAATTCTGTAATGTGAATATGACACTAAGACAGGAGAGAAATCTATTCCAAATGCTTTGATTACATGGTGAATCTTTCAAGGCTGCTAAGAATGAGAACAACTTATTGACTAATTTTTCACTGAAGAACTAAATGAAGGAACCTAGCTGAGACTTTTTACAGACCCACTCATTCTATTCTGGAAGGAAAAGAAGAGGATAATCTTATATATTTAACTGTTCAAACCATTTCATATACAGCAGGGTTCCCATCCCTAGTCTGTGGCCTGGCACCGTGGCCCACCAGGAACTACGCTGCACAAGCAAGTGAAGCCCCATCATGCATGTGCGGGATCTGGGCAGCCTGCAAAACATACCCCCAGGTCCATGGAAAACCTGCTCTCCATGGAACTGGTCCCTGGTGCCCAAAAGGTTGAGAGCCACTGATATAAAGTACATGTTTTAACCAGTGCAAACTGAAACAATTCAGACATATGATTCACACACTCAACAACTTTTAATGAAGATAGTAGTTCCATAGATCTCTTCCATGAATATTCATTGTCCAGAATATGAACAAACTTTCATAGTAAGGTATTCATGTTCAGATCGTTATTAAATTCACTTTCTCTGGCAGCTTCTTAATAGTGCAGGTCACTCTGATTAAAAGCTTTCTACACAGAGTCTAAATACACAGAGCCTTATTTGAAGTAGATAACACTCTTCTAATGCAGCCACATTAAACTTATCCAAGCTGAAATTTCTTTGCAAGAATGCAGTTTCCTAAGTTGAGTAAGTCTATGGTAGCCCCCAATTATATTTTGTTCAGGTTTACTATTTCATTTCTTACTTTCCTCCTGCTGATAATATTATTTGGTTGAGTATGTGTTCTGCTACTGGTAGGTGTTTGCTTTACATTCACTGATACTTATCAACATATTGAGGAAATCATTTATAGAAGGTTTAACAGAAACTCTCAAACAACTCCCAGGGTTATTAAGTGTTCCTGCAAAGCCTAGCTATTGTTTCTATTGTTTGGCAATAGTTTCATTGTTCAAGCACTGATATGCTGCTGGTTCCTCAAATGACTGTTTTGCCAAGGCTGATAGATTCCAGTTGTTTTGTATGGCACTGTGCCATACAGTCTATTAGTTTATGTCAGCTACAATTAGTCACCTTTATATCCAAGTGGAAAGCATATTCCTTAGTGCAGGGTACATTAATATTAAAAACAAAGGAAGATATACCCTATCATTAGATCTCTTGTCTTCACTGAGTTAATGTTGCACTCTGCATTTTAACATTAATTCATGTTTGGTACACCAAGTTCCAATGAAACAATTAGAAAACACAATCTTACTGGTTACAATGATCTAGGTCAATTAATCAGAATAGATCTGAGAGGGTCCTTGGAGGTCTTCTAGTCCAACCCCTGCTCAAGCAGGAGACCCTATACCATTTCAGACAAGTGACTGTCCAGTCTCTTTTTAAAAACCTCCAGTGATGAAGCACCCACAACTTCTGATGGCAAGTTGTTCTACTGGTTAATTATCCTTACTGTTAGGAAGTTTCTCCTTAATCCCAGGTTGCTTCTCTCCTTGTTTAGTTTCCATCCATTGTTTATATTGTCCTACACTCTGGTGCTTTGGAAAATAAGTTGACTCCTTCCTCTTTGTAGCAACCTCTCAAATACTGGAATACTCCTATCATGTCACTCCTAGTCCTTTTTTTCTCTAGACTAGCCAAACCCAAATCCTGCAACTGTTCATGTGTTTTAGTCTCCAGACCTTTAATCTTTTTAGTTGTTCTTCTTTGCACTTTTCTGATACTATTATTATTCTACTTCAGCTGAGAGTAATACCAAAGCAGAATATGCACGTAACAATAAGGATAATTGGATTTATTTAGAATGCATTGTATTTTGTTGGTCTGTTTTTGCTTTAATGACAAAATGACTAGTATTCCTGAAACATGGTGGTCACACATTTCATCTATTCCATCCAACCATTATGATCTCAAACAGCTGATCTAAAACTGATGTATTCTTGCATACACATTTTTGCTATAGACACCTTAATATGGAGGCAAGTTATTATCTTAACGTACACTAGAAAAAGTGTTTCCTTTCTCTCCCCAAACAGCTTCCTCTTCCAACACTACAGCACTTAGCAATAGCATTTAGTCTTATATAGTACTAAGTACTTCATAGTACTTTTCAGCACTCTCTAAGTGGTTTACAGTGTCAGCATATTGTCCCCTATGATCCGGCTCCTCATTTTACCAACCTAAAAGGATGGAAGGCTGAGTCAACCCTGAGCCGGTAAGGATTGAACTCCTGGCAGTGGGCAGAGTTAGCCTGCAATACTGCATTCTAATCATTGTGCCACTGTGCTCTTTGTATACAACACTATTATATACAAAGTAAGGAACATACCCTGCCATACTTAAAGCTCCAGCTTATGCGTGATAAATTCTCTTGAACAGCATAAAAAGAAAGGAAAAAAATAAAGTTCCAAAGACTATTGAAAATCCTACCCTGAATGAAATATGAAATATTATAACTAAGCTCTGGGTGGCACTTCTCCATTTCCTATTTCCATTTCCCTCTTTACTCCATCAGTAAAAGACAGCAAGTTTGGTGTAGTAGTTAAGGTACTGTTAATCAGTCAGAATAGGACTGGAAGAAAGGACCTCTTCTAATACAACCACCTGCTCAAGGAGGAAATCCTATACCCTTTCAGATAACTGGCTGTCCAGTCTTTCTGTCTTAGAAACCAGGAGATTCTGATTGTAAGCATGAAAGCTAATTGGGTGACTTTGGACCAGTCCCTTTTATCCACACCCACTCACACAGTTGTTGTTGTGAGGAAAATACTATTTTTAATAGTAATTTTATTAAAAATTATAATTGCAAAGATAAAGATTAATACAAACTAAAAAATAAGTGCAGAAAAGAGAAAAATTAGAACAATAGCAAAAAATAAAAATAAACTAGGGATGAAAGAAAATAAATATAAAGTAAGTGATTTCCCCCCTTCATCACATCAATAATAAAATATTTAAAATAAAATACTGAAAAATTATGAGAGGGGGATCATGGTAATGCATTGGACAAAATTTGATTAAGTCATAGTTTTATAGTGTATGGCAGGGGTGTCAAACTGCTGGTCCATGGGCCAGGTGCGTCACCAGGAAACTGCGCCCACCCCATTGCCGGCAATGGAGAAAAAGCTCCAATACATCACGTGATGTCACGTGACGTCGCAAGTTTGATATGTCTGGTGTATGGTATTCTGATTCAATTTATGATGATGATGTACTACAGTAAGTAGTTAGCCATGTTACTTAAAGCAAAGTTCCAATTCTAAACTTGTCCTCCCCACAACAGTTAGAAGTAAATCTAATTACCGTCAGAAGGTTCAGTGGATCAATTCACATCAATGGAGCTACAACATCAGATTCCCAAACTGAACAAGTCAAATTACCGTGGCACATTCAGGGATTCTTCCCTCATCTTTCATAAATCGCCATTATTGCACTCTGTCAGTCCCTTCAAAGGAATGTTTTCATTTATGGATTCTTTGAGCAAAGCAAGTTGTTTGATAAACCAATGTGGCCCTTACTTTCTAAACCACCTGCCTGAGACAGAATCAGCTCTAGAGCAGTGTTTCCCAACCTTAGCCATTTTAAGATGTGTGGACTTCAACTCCCAGAATACCCCAGCCAGCAATGCTGGCTGGGGTATTCTGGGAGTTGAAGTCCACACATCTTAAAATGGCTAAGGTTGGGAAACACTGCTCTAGAGTGTCTCACTGGGACAAAACAATCTAATCAATATCTCTGAATTTCTTTCCAATGTTTGGAATCTGAGCATTTATTACTTCCATGATGCCCACAGGTTTAACTAGGTCAAAAGGATACTGATCTGTCAAATGACATATGTAAGGTGAGAACAACAGTCAAAAGACAGCGAGGGTGCAGTGTATTTTAGCTTTACACTTCCTACTGTCTTAATAAACAATCATTCTCCTCTATTGTTTTGTACCAACCGAAGCAATTACTTCTTTAAAATAAAGTCAAATGCTCCAAGCATTTTGAAAAATCTGTAGAAATGAAGTATGGTCAACCTTTTTCTCTCTCAGTCACTGCACTCTTTCGGAAGTGATCAGAGGGTATAGCAGGCCAGGTTGAAGCAAGCAATGGGTGAATCCAGAGCCAGAAGTGGATAATGATCCATGCTGTATTCCTATATTTGATTTTCTTTGCCTCTCTTTTATTAACTCTCTGTTTTTTTTTTTCCTTTTGACATGCTTTCTGTCTCTGCCATCTCTTTCAAATAACAAGATCTAGGAAAGAGTCAAATGGCAAAAGATCCTGGCAGCTTTCTGAGGTAGTCCAGGTTAGAAAACAAACTACAAACATTTGATTGCAACTCTCCTTTCTAATGTAGGCTACATGACAGAGTTTTGAAAGCCTCATTTTGTATTCCCATTTCTCACTTTCTGAGGGCAGAGTCAACCTGAGTATCCTTTTTATACTTTTCTCATTTCCAGGGCTTAAAAAGCTTTTTTCTAACTGTCATTGCTTAATTTCTCCAAGGCAATTTGTGTGGCTTTCTACAGAGCTTAACTGAACATGTGTAAAAAGCTATTTAAAATAAAGATAAAATGATATAGGCCACAATTCATTCACTTCTGAAATAAAAGAAAAACTGGGGGGAGGGGGGAACAGAAGAAGGGAATCCTGTGAAGCTGGGAAATATCTCCCTTATCCACATACAATACCCAGCTTTTACATTTTGAAAACCAAAGTTGCAACATTACATGAAGAACCAACAGTGGCTAAGGCCTGAAAGAATAGTGAAAGAAATATTTCAAAAGTAATATTACTTAAAAGTATCTAGTGATCTCCAAATTAGAAGGCATATAAATAACCTCCAGTACCTGTTTTCTCCTCTTGTGCTACCTGAAAAGATGCAGTGATGGTGTCTCCCTGCAGAGAATACATCATTAAACAGCTGCACTCATTTTCCTTCTTAGGTAGAAAATCTTTACAATGCGTAAGATCACAGAACTCATTAAATGGAATACTGCTGAACACCAGAGAGTGAATCGAGGCTCCTTATGAACCACACATTCGGGGAGGATCTGACAAGCCTGTTTATAAAGTTATAATCTTTTTGAGGCACAATCAGATTAGACTACTATCACACACTGAAATCCTCTGAATCCCTCCCTGCCTGTGGCTCTGACAAAGCAGCAGGAAATGAAATATATAAAGCCTGCCTCTCATTATTGAGAATATAAGCAAAAAGCTTTATTCACATTGCACACAAGCAAAGAACTTCTGCTCAAAAACTAAACTGAGTGCCAGCAGGGGCTATTAGTAAGGAGGGCTTATCTAGAGAAACATTTTGTTCAGGCATTCTTCACATCCATCATTATATCACAGTCCAGGTGAAATTTCTTATTCCCCTTTTCTTGATTTGTTCCCTCAGTCTATGCATTTACATTTTGAGCCGTAATATTCTGGCATTCCCTACTTTTCTCAAAGTCCTTATTATGCACCCAGGCATCTTCTATCAGAAAAACCAAGAATTTTCATTTAGTGACCAGAATTGTTTATTGCTATTATTTCTATTTTCACTTATATCCTGCACAGAGTAAGGAAGAAATATGCAGGCTCCATGGTCTAGGCAAAAAGGGCCAAAGCATTTTTAAAGTTCAGAGCGATAAAATAAATCTCAAAGCAGCTCAGAAAGATGTTCCCCTAATTCACTGAAGTATAAATAGGAAAAGGAGGTATAGCACAATCAAATGTATGCTTTTAGGAGTATTCATATCTAGGTTCAGCTTGAAGGTTCATTAAAAAAATTGGAATGGATTTGAAATAGATCCAGCATCAGCAGCAGCTTTTTCTCAGGAATTGTAAAGGAAAAGAGTCATTTCTATTGCTCAAGATCTTAGCATTTCTCTTGATGAACAAGAGACCAGGATTACCATATCATAACTCTGAACTCAAAATTAATGCTATTCTATATTGTTGTTTGTTATTGTTATTTTTAACATTCAAGTAAAGCAACAGGTTAAAATCCCCTACAAATGTAAGTCAAACTTTAAATAAATTCTATTATGCTCCTTTTAGACTTGACACTGTAGGGCTTCCCAAACTTTTTCCTTCATTACCAAAAACCACTTATCAGAAAGTCCTTTTTACCCAATGTAAGTTAAACACTTTAAATCAATTTATGTCCTTGGTGTGATTGAATAAATTGGCTTATGTGTTGATACCCAAAGAAAAACATTTTCACCCAATTTTGGGTGATTTGTCCAGGTTTGAGAAGTACTGCTTTAACCCAATGTTCTTTCAACAGAAAATTAGATAAGATTAAAGATACATAAACACACACACACACACACACACACACACACTCAAATACACACATACATACATACAAGGACATTTAACAATGCCTTCTAAAAAGTTAAACATAGGAGAGAAAAGCAAGAAAAAGCAGTATAAATATAAAAGATTTCTGTTCTGAAATCATTAAAGTAGGCTTTTTCAGTCATGTTCTTTGCAAAGAAAAATTATTGTTCTGTTCCATTAAAACAATTGTTGAGCTAAGAACTTCATGCATATTGTTTTAATAATTAAGTTTTTGGTACCATGTACACATTGACCATTACCTTCTTCTGTTTAATGGAGCAGATGCTTAAAATAATTTAGCATATGTGAAAACATAATTTTAGAAGACAAACTTTGCAGAAAGATATTGTGAAATTAGTTTTTTAGTGAAGACCAAGAAGTATATTTAGGATCTATCTATTGTTGTTGTTAGTTGCGAAGTCGTGTCCGACCCATCGCGACCCTATGGACAATGTTCCTCCAGGCCTTCCTGTCCTCTACCATCTTCTGGAGTCCATTTAAGCTCACGCCTACTGGTTCAGTGACTCCATCCAGCCACCTCATTCTCTGTCGTCCCCTTCTTCTATTGCCCTCAATCTTTCCCAGCATTAGGCTCTTCTCCAGTGAGTCTTTCCTTCTCATTAGGTGGCCAAAATATTTGAGTTTTAGCTTCAGGATCTGGCCTTCTAAAGAGCAGTCAGGGTTGATCTCCTCTAGGACTGACCGGTTTGATCGCCTTGCAGTCCAAGGGACTCGCAGGAGTCTTCTCCAGCACCAGGATCTATCTATACATGGCTTTAAACTATTTTATTTTCTAGCCATCAGGTGTAAGATAAATTAAGTTCCAGAAGGATAAAAGAAATTCAGATTAAATTAATATCTGGATTTAATAAAAAATAATTTATAAAAATAATGTTTTATAAAAGTAATAAAACCCCTCTACTTTTCAGTTATGTTGGGCACAAAAATTATACTACAGTACTTAGATTGCTGGAACTTGTTTCCCCCTAAAGCATGTATGTGACTTAATTTTTAGTGTTCCATTGCCTCTGAAGCAAACTTTCTTTAAAACTACAAATATGGGGCTAAATTGATTTTGAAATAACCCTTCCAATTTTTGTCATTTTTAGCTTAATGGGAGCCCAGTGAAATCATACATTAATAGCTGATTTTTCCAGAATTATTCATCAGATGGCTGTTGAATAAAATAAAGCTATAGAAAATGTGGGAAAGACTAGGCATGACATCAGTATGTGCTAGATTTCATTTCTAACAGGTTTAATAAGAGATAAATAATAGTGATTAAAATACAGTAAAATGTTTTTCACTATGTGAGACAGGATTGTATCCATTACAGTACATATGCTGATTCTGATATGAGTCGGAGGTACAAGTACAGATTGGGCGAGACCTGTCTCAAAAACAGTAACTGTGAGAGGGACCTTGGAGTCCTAGTGGACGATCACTTGACCATGAGCCAGCAATGTGCAGTAGCAGCAAAAAAAGCTAATACAATCCTGGGTTGGATAAACTAAGGCACAGAATCAAGATGACACAAAGTATTAGTACTGCTTTATAAAACCCTAGTAAGACCACACCTGGAATACTGCAGCCAATTTTAGTCACCATATCACAAAAAAAGATGTTGAAACCTTGGAAAAAGTTCAGAGAAGAGCAACTAAGATGATCAAAGGCCTGGAGACTAAAACATACAAAGAACGGTTGCAGGACTTGGGTGTGGCTAGTCTAAAGAAAAGAAGAAATAGGGGAGACATGATAGTAGTATTCCAGTATTTGACGGGCTGCAATCAAGAAGAGGGGGTCACGTTATTCACCAACGCACCAAAGGGCAGGACAAGAAACAATGGTTGGAAACTGAAAAAAGAGGAAATATATGACTCAATAAAGTATTTTTTTCTAATAATGTCAGTCCCTTTGGGTAAATGAGACAAGAAACATTACCAGATGAGTTAAATCTACTTTATTTTAAGGCTACATTTACAGAGTCTTGTGTGCCTGAAGACAAACTTCCTGCTGTCATTTTTAAGTGATCAATTAGGTTGGCTCCTTCCTAAGTTTCTTTTTCTGACCATCATAGGCTCCTCCTTGTCTTGTCTGCATGTTCTGTAGGCAGCATCTCTTTCCCATGTCCCCTAAGGCCATCTGTACATTCAATTACAAATAATGAGCTCTAAAAAATTAGTATTTTTCATGTACTCTATGAATTAATGGTTTTATCAAATTGTTAATGTATAATTGCTATACTGTGAGCAACTCTGAATTGTTTGCGAGTTGGGCAGCACCAAAATTGAATAATTAAAAGAATATTTTAAAACTATTTATAATTAAATGATAGTACAGCATATCAATTCACTGTTTATAATTGTCAGTGAATTCAACTCTCTTAGAACAGAAACTGGCTTTACTCCAATGGCTTAATACAGAAATATATTTATAAATATATATGTTTAGATACATAATAAAATATTTTCCAGATTAAGTAATTTAAAAATATTTTGTGGAAAAAAAATCAAACAATTCCTTAAATTATCAAAAGAACTATGCTGATTAAAGTTCATATGGGGAGGGCATTTGATTATTTAGAATGGAATCAAAGTCTCGATGGTTAGAACAGGGGTATTTTATTATTATTTTTTAAAAAAAAGATTTATACTTAATCCAATATCAGTATTTCCATATTAGATTGTAACACACACACACACATGCATATACATATATATAGAGAAAATGCTTTTGATATTGATTTAGTGTTTTTTTTCAGTCTCCGGCAAACACTAATCAGATGCTTACAGAAATATAAAAGAGAAATTAATTACAGGTTAAATAACTTTGGAAGTCATGGTGATGGCCAGAGTATGTATATATTTTTTATTTTTAATCACTACTTTATTGGTATCACCCCTATTTGGCAAAATCAGATCTATATTCAAAATGTTTCTTTTGAATATAGAAGGAAGAAATGTGACATTCCCCTCTGTAAGCAGTACTGGTAAATATATCATTAATCATATTTCAAAATTATCAAAGGAACATATTTTTATTGTTAGACATATAGATAGTTGCACGTTAGCCTTTTGCTTAGTAAAGTATTAAGAAAATGTGTTAGTTTAAAGGAGACCAAAATACTGGTTTGTAAAGGGGTTTTTAAGAAAACTCTAAAACTGATACATATCTTATTTAGAAAAATTGTTCTCTCTCTCTCTCTCTCTCTCTCTCTCTCTGTGAGTGTGTGTGTGTGTGTGTTTGTTTGTGTGTGTATGTGTTTGTGTTTGTTTGTGTGTGTGTTTGTGTGTGTGTGAAGCTCCTGTTCAGAAAACAAACTAGAACTTATGTGGCATTAAGACTCCTAAATTATTATCCTAATCCATAACAAAAATTAACTATGAATATCAATATCTTTGTTGTTTTATTAACATTAGTTAGCATAGTTCATGTAACTATTTTTTAAGCAGGAAAAACACATTTTGAAATGTGAGAACACATTAATCATTAGTACCTCAAAGACTAGCTCCTTGTTAGAAATCTTCAAACAGATTGAATTAGACCAAAGGCTTATACAATCTAAGGTACTTCTCCAATTATAGCATCCAAACACATACTGAAGTATTTTGCTTCTACATAATCTGAAAACACTTTCATTAAGCCAAAAAAAATGCATGTTATTTTAAAAGTGATACAGACAGTAATTGCTAAAGCTAAATACTTAAGTTCTTTACTGGCAAGACATGAGTACTTCTCAAAAAAGGAAAAGGAAGTCTATATCTAAGGAAAG
The DNA here is from genome assembly GCF_964194415.1 of Vipera berus. Classification (NCBI taxonomy): domain Eukaryota; kingdom Metazoa; phylum Chordata; class Lepidosauria; order Squamata; family Viperidae; genus Vipera; species Vipera berus. Next base: position 289,513,165 of record NC_138202.1, on the reverse strand, counting down.
TGAGGTTATATAAGATATCACATCACAGGAAAGAAATATACAGAGCATAAAAGTTCATTGTCAAGGAGAGGAATATGGTCTATGGAAGGGTGAAAGTAGATAAAGGCAGGAAATGGAGCAGAGATTGCACAATTAAGTCAAAAGCTCAGAGGAGACCTGACAAATGATTGGAAAGCAGTACTGGTGGGGTTTTTTTTGTTGTTCACAAAGAGAGGAAGCATTAGCAGATTTCATGAAAAAACATGGAGGTCATTGCAAAAACTGCAACATTATCTTAATAAAAGGAAGATAGGTAGCCTTGGACAATCAATACATGATTCATGAATTCAGCTGAATGATTAGGAGAACCATCTAAGATCAGTTTGAATTAAAAGAAAGCAACAATATGGTAGCATTTGCAATATGCTGGCTGACTAATATAGCACTAAAATAGGGGTGTCAAACTTGCCGCGTCATGTGATGTGTTGCGACGTATCGTGACTTTCCCCTTTCAGAGCTGGGTGCGCGGCTTCTGCATCTGGCCCGCAGGCTGACAATTTGAGACACCCTTGCACCAGAATGCAGTTTTATGGAAGCTAATAATGAAGTACACAACTCCATCTGGCCTAATCAGCAAGGAGAAGACCAATTAAGAAATATACTACTGAGATTTTGCAATTTACAATTTAAAAAAAACCCTATTTTATACATTAAAGCGGCAAATAACTACTCAATCAAAATATCTAAAATTCAAGTTTTCCAAAAATTTGTAACCACATGCATCAGGTGGAAAGTGGGAATTTATATAATTACTGGAGATATAAAGGAGATTGCCCATTTGAGTTTCAAATATATTTACAAATCAAATAAAATTACATTCACATTTACAGTTTCAAATAAAAGTTATTTTAAAAACATTTCAAATAACTAATTACAGCAAATAGTAATCAAGCTGTGGAACTCTTTAAGGAACTTGCAAATTGTATGCAGCTCAGAGTCAGTTGTGACTGGAATTGTCCTTTCAGAGAGATTGACTTTATATAATTGAAAAGGTCTGGTGGCTGCATGAACATGAATCCTTCTAATGCTGTCCCACTACTCCATCATTGCCTCCATCTGAAAACATTTGGTCCCAGATGTATCTTGAGTAAAAAGATCACAATTAAAAATGCTCTAAATAAAACAGTCTAGGTCTGAGAAAGGATGATTGGCCTAACTGGCTTCCGTGACCAAGGAAAGATCTAGAATCTTGATCTCCACAATGCTAGTCTAGCACTTTAACCTTTCTATCATTTTTTTCAGGCAATGCAGATGTGAAAAACATGGATCTGGCAGGAAGGTAGCAGTGACGGTGAACTTCCCAAACAATCCAGCACTTGGGAAAGAGAGGAAGTGGTCTATTGTAGAAGTTCTTAGCATGTGTTCATGTGATAACTGTTGGCAATTCATATGAAAAATAGACGAATTTTAAAAATTAGAGAAAACAAAAGTGGTATGCCAGATAAATAGAAACCAAGTCTCAATAAAGGCACGAGAAAGCCTACAATCAATGGTTTGGCTCTCCAATTTTATCCCAGTTATAAGGATGTACAGTTGCTAAGGCCCAAAATATCATAATTTGTCTCACTGATCCTTCTTTGTCCCACTTTGAAGAAGTACCATTGATCCTTCCTTATTACTTCCTTAATAAAGTATTATAATAAACAATTGCAAGATGATTTATTTTCTTTTGTTTTGTAAGGTGGCTGGTTCTATTCTGTTCTTTGCTGAGCATAATGATTTTGAGTGGTTAAAAATGGAAATATTCCCCACCCATCCCTACCCTTTGTTCAGAAAAACCTTTTGGGGAAAAAGTAAATGTATTGAGGAAATAGCATACTGTAATGCTTATTTAACATACATTCACTGGCTTTGTTATTTTACAACATGAGCAAACATAAGCTTTGCTAACAATTCTAAATATTGGAATAGTAGGCTTAAATTATAAACATTTTGTTCTAGTTTTCCTCCCAGCACATATCATTAAAGAAACTACACTTAAAATCTAGGGTTCCATTTCTAGAAAAATGTCTTTTATAATATGTTCAAAGATATTCTTCAATTGTATATAAATAGACCTTGTGTCCTACTAAAGCTTCCCTCTTTGATATTGGATTTTCCCGCTCCTAAAATCCTTTAGGTTTCTCTCATTTGTGGGATGAAGTTATGGTATTTAGCATTATGATATTATATCATTTTTAAAGAAATTTATTTGACTTACTCCAAACCCTTGAACAGATTATAAGACACTGACAAGCATCAATGTTTCCTGTCTATGGAGATTCTCAGTCATCCAAGTCACGATTGTCCCAAAGGTACCTTTTCAAAAGGCATCCAGACCTTCTTTGTTTTTCCTCGAAGATGTTTTGCTTCTCATGCAAGAAGCTTTTTCAGTTCTGAACTGAAAAAGCTTCTTGGGTGAGAACTGAAACGTTTTCAAGGAAAACGAAGAAAATCCAGTTGCTTTTTAAAAAAGCATCTTTGGGACATCAGTGTTTCTTCTTCAGCAAGCTATTAAGCCATCTATATGCAATTCATGAAACTGGGATCTGTGACAGGAAACTTCCCTTTACCAGACACTCTGGTTTCTAAACCATGATTTATGGCTTTATGAAATGTATGAGACTAGCCCATTGTGTGTTATTCATAGGAAGCCCTGATTTAGCATGATATGTAAAACCAATCTGTGTATAAGTATGCATGTGTGGCCTCTGTGTGATAAAATTTGTAAAGGTTTTCCTTTGACATCCGGACCATACTGTGAGTGTCCTTTGGTATCTAGACTGGATTAAGAAAAGTTTGTCACATTCAAAATAGCAAAATACTGCCACAGTCCATGGATAAAGCTGATTTTAAAAATGTTGCAGATATGCAAATATTTAGTAGAGTTAAAATGTTGCATATTTAATATCTACAGAGGATTTAATTAATGGTAAAATATATCTGCTTATCAGCCAGCAGGATCTTAGGACTGATTTTCAGCTTAGCCGTGCATGAAACAGAGATTCAATCAGACCTGTGCCTATGCAAAGAATTAGACGAAAGCATTAAGAACACAAATGCACAGACATTTCTCTCCTGTACTCCTTGCTCTTTGTTAGTACGGCTGGTTCAAGATATTTGCAAATCCCAAATATTTGTGAGAACTACAGTCAATTACTACACAACAATACATGCATTTGATTTGAGCTTCCAAATCAGCCTTGACTTCTAATGCATACAAGGCCAAGGCTATGCAGGCAACATTTTCAGAAGCCTTGCCATTGTCTTCTCCCTGGGAGTGAAAGGGTGCCAACTGGCCCAACTGCCAACCCAAATCTTGTTACATATTTTTAGAATTGGACTATGTTTCTATGATTTCTTGCTATCTCCTTTCATCATCTGAGATTCTGTAGGAATTTACTATTTTACATTAGTCAACAAACAAGAGAGTTCATTTCTTCAGGGCCACATATATTGTGCAAGCTATTGGATACTAATGTCAAATCTCCCTAGCAACCATCAGGATTAGAGATGAACAGGCAAGGATTAATTCTCTCTCTGCACAGAGTAATAAGATTAAGAAAAAGTTTGAAGTGAGAACCCAAGAATTCTGGTAGGTACATATGTTTTCCAGTATAGGACTTATATCTATGGAATCCAAAGCTGATAAAATCTTCCTTCCCCCCTGCCATTGCCACCCACTTTTGACATAAAGGGGGAAGATGCCAATCTCTTCTCTATTTTCTCTTCTTTATTTTCCCAGCCATGTTTTAGTGTTAGAATGATCTCTTGTGGTTTCTTGACTTGTCCATCCTTTCTTACTAGGTCTTCTATTTGTCTTTATCTATTATGAGGGTCACTGATCAAAGACATAGATGATACCTTGAGATTTATATTCTTCTGAAATGGCAGGAGTGGGTAAGAGTAACAAGATAAGATACTCATTTTATTACATGAATTAATTTGATACAAGAAGATAATATGCCAAATTGTGTCCTTTCAAAATTATACTTATGGTTTATTAATCATTATAATAGCATGTTATTATTTCAGCATACCAGGATTATGAGAGGCTATAACCTATTTATTTTTACTGATTGCAGAGGTCAGTGTTTATTATCCTGTACAACTCTTCCTTTGATTTCCCCCCCCCATAAAACTTCAATATAGTTTGCAAAGTTAAACATAAGAGAGATACAGGCTAGAGACTTCCAGATGTTTTGGACTATTCTATTAGTATTGTGGGTGCTTCATCACTGGAGGTTGTTAAGAAGAGACAGGACAGCCATTTATCTGGAATGGAATAGGGTTTCCTGCTTGAGAAGGAGTTGGCTAGAAGACCTAAAAAGTCCCTTACAACTCTTTTGTTCTGTAATTCTGAGTTGAAAATGGTTTACTTCTTTTCAAGATGGACTAGAAGCTGTTTGTAAAATACAAGCATTTGGTTCAGTTGCTTAAGGAGTCAGGCAAATCATCCAATGCTTATCTAGGAGAAATGCCTATTCTATTGCTTTTCACATTTCCACCAATCTTGTTTACTTCAGACAGTACTGTTCAATCCCTAGGAACATAAAGGGAAGGATATGCAAGTGATTCAAATATGATTTTAATGGCATATTATATAAATACAGCACTGATCCCTAAATGAATCCACTAAATAATAATCAGCAGAACCATGCATCCATTCCACCGCAAGCCATTTTGCATGTGCATTTGATTAATTAACACATGAATTAATACATTAACAAAGCTGAACACATACCTTAAAAGAACTACAAGATATTCATCTTTATAATCAAATATAAATCAGATTAAAAATTCTCTATAGGAAATGCAAAGTCAATGGAAGACTGAAAAACTCACACTGAACTTTGGTTTGGCAGTATTTTCATTTTATGCTAAGAGACGTACAACGTGTAAGATGGATTTTCAATTAGTTACATAAGCCAACCTCAACCATTTATTTCAGTTTGTATACATGTTATTAGTTGTTCTTCCCAGCAACTGTTTACTGCAAGAGTCTGCATGTTTTGCACTGCAGTCACCTAGCTTTACAGCAAATCTTATCATGCATGATGCAATGAGAGGCTTGAATTTTCAGCCTGTGGTGGGAGAAATAGATACTGATTATGCCCAAGAGAAAGTGACTGACCCAGGATTACCCAGCTGGTTTCTATGGTTAAGGAAGATCTTCTAGAACCTATACCTTGACCTCTACACCACTTTGGTTCTTATGTCAATAAGCACACAAATTTATGATAAGTAAATTTGACAGGTATATCTCATGGTTATCCCTATTATGTCATTATCTGACCCAATTCTTTCTTATCGTATCAAATTCTGTCTTTTCAAATACTTGAACAGTTGTTAGCAGTTGTTAGCTTCTCACAACAAAAGAGAGAATGGTGATTGTCAAAGTATCATTTCTTTTTTCTTTTAAAACACTGGATGGAAACAAGCATATGGAAGGATAAAGCTCTGGATGCCTCCACCATGACTGACATTTCCAGAAGGCCAGATTCCAGAAGAATTGTGCAAAATGATGATAATGGAGGTGACTATCCATGGCTTTATTCTGCAGAAGCACACCTTCTTCTGCCAAAAAAAGGTTAAAAGCAAACAGAGAGCAAGACATTGCACCAATTATCACTGGTCCCTACCTACTGGATAAAAGAAGTGACGTGCAAAAGGGAACAAGTTAGTGTAAAAGAAAGGAAGGGGGTCCATTCATTTTCTCCCACCTTCTTCTTACTGTGTGAGAAATGGAAAGAAAGCAAAGCAGTTCTTCTTTCCTAAGCATTTTACAGAACTTGTCAGACGTGTGAAAGCCAGCATCCTTGACAAGTTCTGTACATTCTTTAGGAAACAGCCATATTCAGAAAGAGGCTGTGCTTGTTGCCTTCTTATATGCCACACGGTAAGAGGGACTTTGTTAATCTATTTCTGGTGTTCTGAAACAGAAAGCCTTTGCTTCGTTTTTATAAAAGGGAATCTGCAATTCCCTATGCACTGATCTACCTCCGTTTCATCACCACTATAGTATTCACTTATATATTTCTTTTCAAGTCCTAGAGATTTTGCTTAGAGGACTGCACTTCTTTTCAAGATTCCCTGAGACCAATCCCTATTTCACATAATGTGATTAGCTTCTGAGTAAGCATGCCTTGGATTGCACTGTTTAAGGTGTTCTTGATTGGTTTTCCTTTAAAGGAAATGTAGCTATCACATTTTATCTGTGCACATGAATAGTTGCTGCAATTTGTGAAAGGAATTTCAAGGATTTTTTTTCATTATGTAAAAAGATAAGTGTCATGCTGAAAACCTTCAAAAACTATTGTGCGTGGGCTTTTGTTTATTCTGCATTTGAGGTGAAGAGATCTAAGCATGTATAGGATACCTCTCCTTCTGTCAAATGCAGAGCTGCATACAGCAGCATATTTTCTTTCTTTCAGCAAAGCAGCATTTTCAAGCTGGGTGTTGGTATTATAACTAAAATATAGTTGCCTCAGTGTGGATTCTGCACCATGAAGAATGTAAGTTAAAGATCTGTATGGAGGAACCCCTGTCCTCCAGCATCAAAACAGTCAGAGAGCTCATTCTTGACTTAAAAGAAAATAAGCATTGTCCAAAGCATTGACATCACCAAATATAGTGTTAGTATTTATGTTTAATCCATTATTGAGTGCACTGATGGGTTTCAGGTTACTTAATAAGCAGAGCAGTAATCTAAACAAGATACAGATGTTTTGGGTTAGTGGGAACTGGAAATGCTCACCTTGATTTGGAGGATTTGGATCCAGTATTTGTCAAGACACAATTCAAGTGGTACTTTACCTATACATCCATTCACAAATACATACATTCCTCAAGTGAGGAAATAGATCTGCTATCACAAATAACCTTTGAGTAAAATACTATATTAGAGTAAGGCATGTAAGGGACCATCTTTGAATAGGACTAAAGTCCCTCAATGGCACATGATATGGAAACCTAACACTCTGGAGCCCATTTGGCATCACATTGCTATTCAAATCACATGTCATCTCTCTAACCACACCCTGAAGACACCTTGCTAACAGTTCTTTATGTGCATGTCTTTATGAGACAGTCTTCCTCTCTTCACAGCATATAGCTCATTTATCTGAACTTATGAGGACATTTTTCTTTTTTCTTTAACTCCTTTAGTTTCCTTTAATATTGGTGGTATTTGAGTGACAACAACACAGTTTTGCAATTGATACTACTGTGCTAAATTAAAGCTAACAATACTCACTGAGTTAGCAGAGCAGACTGAGTAATCTACCTCAGTTCAGCTTTATATGTTGCACAGCTTAATCACTGATTATGATATGCCAAAAAGCCTTTGTTTGCCAAAATTATCCATTTTAAATATGATCCTTTGTTTTGCTGAAGTACAATCTTTAGCTAAGGTAAAGGATTATGTCTTCCAACCATGCTTTTTAAAAAGATTTCACAGACCACTGTAGTAACACCAAAGCTGGTAGCAATAGCAACAGCACTTAGAGTGTCATATTGCTTCATAGTGCTTTACAACAAGTGGTTTACAAAATCAGTGCTTTACAACAAGTGGTTTACAAAATCAGCATATTGCCTCCAGCAATCTGGGCCCTCATTTTACCAACCTCGGAAGGATGGGAGGCTGAGTCAACCTTGAGGTGATCAGGATCGAACTTCTGGCAGTGGGCAGAGTCAGCTGCAATACTGCATTCTAACCACTGCACCACCATGTTAGTTCCAGGTGCTGAAGTAGCATCAGGCAGAAAGATGGTAACAGGTCACAAACGAAGCAGGAAAAAGTCAACATCCAAGATATGCTTATACAAGTGGAAAGCTTAAAACAGAGGTCAAAAGGTGGGGAGGGGAACATTTGAACTTCCCATATTTGAGAAATAGAAATGGGAAAAAGGAAATAAAAAGGAAGAATGATGGAGGAAGATTCTTGGCTTTGCAGAATAAATTGACGCATGATTCTCATTTCACCACCTTTCCTAAACCCAAACCTGCCTCTAAGATAAAACAGAGTACCAATGGCTTTAGCACAGATGGTGAGAAGTAAGAACAATTAATCGATGGAACAGCTTGCCTCCCAGTGTTTTGGATGCTCCAAAACTGGAAATGTTCAAGAAAAGATTGGATAGCCATTTGTCTGGAACAAAATAAGGTCTCCTGCCTTGGGGGGGGGGTGGAGGTTGGGGGATGGACTAGAAGACCTCCAAAGTCCCTTTTGATCCTATGATTCTATGAAACTAGCAATAGTTTATAGCTTAAATATGTGATTTTAGGTTTTTCCCTCTTTGTTGCCCTCTTTCCTGCCTCCTTCTCACTTTGTTTCTACAGATTGAGATATAGCATTTTGCAACCATCTACTAAAAAAGGCACAATGTCTGCAATTTTTGAGCTTCAGGAAACAAAATGAAAACTGAAATGTGCTTTGATTCATAAGCCTCATACAAATAGCTTACTCAAATAATGTTAAGATGTGTGATCTGTATCTCTATGAGGCAGGGCCATACTAGTAATGAAAGAGGTTTGTGTGAGTGAAAGGTAATCTGAGAGTTCAGGAAAAAGGTAGTCTCCAGTCAGTAAACAGAAGATTATTGGCCTCTCAGTGGCAGCAATAATACCTGAGCATGAAAAATGTTTAAAAGATGACCTTGACAGAGAGGGAAGATCAGTTACCAGTGCAAGAAATGGCTCAGACAGGCAAACCCCCACCCCCACCTTTCACAAAAAGGTAAAAAGAGAGCAGAGGAAGCACACACAGACTTGCAAAGAATAAACATGCAGGAATAGTTTTGTCCCAAACTTCTTAACCTCACTTTGCATAAAAAAACCCTTTGTATCTTTCACCTCATCCCTGCACCCCCAGCAGGAGGAACCTAAATGATGCAACATGTGTTGTGATGTTGCAATAGAAAGTCCATCCCTCTTAATGGTGCAACAGAAAGTCTGCCCTATTCATACTTACATATGACTTATCATGCAAGTACAAGCTTGTATCATTATGTCACAAGATTTCACTTTAATATTGTCACATTTCTCATGCTCAGGTATTATTGCTGCCACTGAGAGGCCAATAATCTTCTGTTTACTGACTGGGTTTATATGTCATTCTGATCGATAAGGGACTCTAAGTAGCTCACATAGCTCTTCCAGTCAGGGCTTTTTTTGTCATAGAACGCTCAGAATGGAGTTCCAGCACCTTTTTTGGATGGAACCTTGTAGAGTAGGCAAGGCGGGTTGTATGACATTTGTGAGTTCCGGCACCTTTTTCTTTTACAAAAAAGCACTGCTTCCAGTAATCAAATACAAAATCATAATAATATTCACCACAATAATCATTCAAACTGAAGAAACAAAACCCTAACAGAGGGAAATTCCCTGGTTAACAAACATTTCCCAGTAGAAGGAACCAACCCATCCTTCAGGTCCTTGGGGTTTGAAATAAGTAGGTTTTAATAATCCTTATAAAACACCAAACTGATATCTGGGAGCATAGTATTTCAAAAAAGGAGGCAGCAATAGAAGTAGGCAACCTTGAAATATCCCTAAACAATGTTCTATAACAGGGGTGTCAAATGGTCGGCCCACGGGCCAGATGCGTCATGCCAAAACCACACCCACCCCAGCTCTGGCAAAGGGGAAAAAGTCACAATACATCGTGACACATCATATAACGTGGCGAGTTTGACACCCCTGTTCTATAACTATAAGGGACTGGAAGAAGACCATATTCTTAGATCTGATTTGTCAGACAGAGGCCACAGGAAGAAGGCAATTCCAAAGATACCCAAATCCCAAGCCACAAAGAATTTAAAAAATGGCAACCAGAAGTTGAATTCTACCTGAAAACGAACTGGCCAATGTCTTGAGTTAATGGTTATAAAAGTGAACCAATTATTATTTGTAGATATTTGAGGTTCTGCATTCTGGACCAATAGCAGCATCTAAAGGCTCTTCAAGAACAGCCCCCTGGAGAGGGTACTGCAACAGTCCCAATGGGAGGTGACCAAGGCATGAGTGACCATGAGCAGAGGCTCCAAATCCAGAAAATGCTGAAAGTGGCACGTGAACTACAACTGAGCAAAAGCCTTCCTAGCCACATCTGTCACCTGGTCTTTGAGCAGAAGCTGTAAGTTCACAGAGATACTCAAGTACTCAGACCAGTTCTGAATGAGAAAAGATCACCCCATCTGTCCACCAGAGATGGAATAACACTGGCATCAGAAAGCTTCCAAACTCAAACACAGTTTGTCTTGCTAGGATTAAGCCTGAGTTTATTTGTTCCCATTCAGACTCTAACCACCTTGAGGCACCAGAACAGACTTACCACTTTCTCAATGACTTTCCCAAAGAAAGAGAAACTAAAGACTGGTTGATAGTTGTTTAGAAGTCTTAGGATGTATGATAATTTCTTGAGGACATACTCACTATTACATGTATAATATAGTCTCTCCACTTTTAAATAATAGTTCTGTTGCTAAAGTCTTCTAGTAAAGTAAGCTTCCTATGGAACATTTTGACACTAATCCAAACATCATGGAAACAGACTGTCAAGCCTCTACATGCATTTTTACAAGTGATCAAGGCTATGTATTAATACTGCATAGGAGTCAAGATGGCTGAAACATAAATTATTAAATCATCCTTGGCATAAATATTTTTTTTCCTTTTAAACAGACAAGACTGACTTTCAGTACCTGGTCCAACATGCTTAAGGGTTAAACTGCATCTTACCATATGTATATATTGGTATGTAGTTCTGACAGTATATCCACTACAAACACTCCTAAATTCATGCCTATAAAGGCAAAATTTTTCTATTTTTGTCTGTACATTTTTATATTAGACTACGGTTTGACTTGTAGCCGATATGTATTGACTGAAGATAAGTGAAACATTTTTATGGATATTCATATTTCTGCAACATGTTATTCCTGCAATAAATCGTTCATACATTACTCTAATAGTATCATAGATTTTTATTAACTCATTCCTGGATTCCAAGATTGGCATTATAGATTGGTATTATCTCAAGATTGCAGCTTTTTACATTTCCAAATATGCTACCAGGGTATACAATTATCTTGCCCTGATTACTAGCTTCATTATCTTCCCCTGATTACTACCGCCATCTACTGGAATTGCTTTTTCACCTTCAAGTCCTTATTTCCAGTCCACATCCTGAAACTTTACAAAACAGAATAAATTGCTATTTCTCCCCATGTTATAGTATTTCTCAAGTTTCTGCATCACCAATTTGTAAAGAGTGAACTGGTATTTTTAAAAGGTCAATTCTCTGAAGCCTTCATTATAATCAATCTCATTTTTATAACACGAAAACCAGTGAAAAGTTAAGTAAGTAAAGTTCTCTAAAATGTACTGCTCTTTTATCATAATGAGTCTATTTGTTATTCTGTCACACTGTCCCTACATATTTATTCTTTGTCTTTATTTTTGTTTTAAAACATGTAGGTAAATTGGCATCTAGAAAAATAGGCTACAGTTCACAAGGTTTAAAATACAATTACAGAAACTCATATGCTTACTCTAACATACATCTATCATTTATTATTGGTGCACATTGGAGCATCTGTATATTTCCACACTTGATTAGCCACATGAGATCATGAATGGCATACATATCTTGGATTCTAACACCTCTATAAGTCTGAATACATTTTATTATGAAGGATTCAGAAATCATCAATGATCCAGCTGACTATGTGCAAAACGTCTGGTGTTAACCTCCTGTAGATGCCATTGATTAACACTGTTCCGGTAGGTTTTTAAAGCTTAGGAACAATTATAGATGAAAACTGGAACTATCCCACTTAATATGCAGCACACAGCAATTCAAAAACATTACTGCTCTCTAGTAAAGGAGATAATAGAATCAAAGAAGTAGTCAAGTCAGAAAACCAAAGATCTGAAACAGATTTTTTTAAAATAAAATGAGCTACTCAAAAGTTACTCTCAAAACATAACATTAGCAGTAAATAATAATTGCATCAGAGTGCAAATAGTTTATATTTCAATTCAACTATATCTTCTTTTCATTAAATGTCCTGCACTACACACCCACAATAATGTCTTTTTTGTTTCTCTCCATTAATATTCACCCAGACTTTTCAGCAAGGTTTTTATCTTTGACATTTCCATGCAGGTATAGTCATTCTTTATATATGGTGTGACTCCATCTCTCCATTTGTTGGGTCTGTTCCTTTTGAAAAAAATTGCTTCCTTCCAGTAATGTGTTCCAATCATGATATACATTCTACCAAATTTTAGTTATACCTACTATACAGTGGGTGGGATTCAGCCAGTTCACACCACTTCAGCAGAACCGGTAGCTAATTTTTTGTTGCCTAGGCCCAGAATATATTTCTGGAATTGGCATCCACACAGAGAACTGATTATTCACATATTTGAATCCCACCACTGCTACAATATCATATTTGCACTCCTATACTCTAAGTTCAAGTTCTGCCTGTTTGTTCCCATACTCTGTGCATTAAATAGGCATCTGAGTCTTTTAGTACTTCCTCAAGTTTCAGTGCTGAATATCCCAGTACATTTTTGAGCAACCTTTTTACTACTTCATTCCTTACTCTAAGATTATTGCCTTTGGCATGATTTTGTGAGTGTGGTTCTCCTTCCCCTTCTTGATTTAATTTAAAGCCCTTCAGTTAACTTAGGAAGATGTCTTCTTTTTTTGAAGTATTACCATCTGGCAGATGGTACAGGATAATAAAAACAAAGATAAATAGGCTGAAAAATAGTTTTTATCCCAGAGCTGTAACCATATTAAATACTATTGTATAGTGCAGGGGTCCCCAACCCCCGGTCCGTGGACCGGTACTGGGCCACAGCATGCAAGCAACCAGTCCGCACAAACAAGGAAAGCCCCATCCACAGGATGCAGGCAGCACACAAAACCATGCCCCCCTCCGGTTTGCGGAAGAACCTCTCTCCACGTAACCGGTCCCTGGTGCCCAAAAGGTTGGGGACCTCTGGTATAGTGCAACATTGAAGTGCAACGGTGAATACAGTGTGAAGGATGTGTGTATATAATGTATGTTTTTATTGTGGACAGCACTTAATTTTGTTTTGAGATACACAATGACAATAAAGATATTCTATTGAAAGGCAATATTTCCAGTATTGATGATTTGGTCTATCTCTTGGCAGAACCCTTTCTATGGCTAATGAAGGATATAGTCCAGGAATCCAAAGTTTTCTCAGTGACATCACCCTTTGAGACAGCAGTTCACATCCAGAAACGTTTGTTCCTTTCTCGGGTCATTACCATCAGTTGGAAGCATTTTCTAATTTCCTTTATGAAATATGTGTAGAGTATATACTACAACTCTGAAAGTACTGTATGTTTCTACAAGCCCTGCAGGACTTTTGATTTCCCTTTCAAACTGCTTTTAAAAAAATGATTCAGTTACAGAATCAGTTGACCCTAGTATGTTCTTGAAGAAAAAGATATTAAAGATATTAAAACTGGACATCAGAAGTAATCCAGTGCCTTTTCAATGCAATCAGAAATTTGCATGACACGAGAATCCCTTTTATAAATCAGCATTACTTCATATAATTTTGAGCTGCCAGCACACATGGAGGTTTTTATAGCAGAATGCTGGCAAAGCATGAGATTTTTGAAGCACTTCATTAGGCTTACTACCATCTTCCATATGTTAACCAGTCCTGCAACTGTGGTGGAAAGGAATAGGTACCATTCCTCCATTCCATGCCAACATAATGGACCAAGATTCTCTGCCAACCCAACATTAGTTTTTTAAAAATTGCTATTTAAGTACTGAAGATAAAAATTATCAGAAACAAAACAGCAACATAACTTCCAGTTGTATAAACGTATATTAAAAATACTACACATTCCCAACACCATCACTTCTTATAACTGTAGAACATTGCTCATTTTTGTGTTTTTTGTGTGAAACAATTCAGCCAAAATAAAATATTTTGTAATGGTTTAAAAGAAAAGCAAAAGCAAACTTAACAGAGATATTTCTAAATGGTCCAATTTCAACTTGCATGCCCTTTCTTTCCTTTAGCAAGTTATATGGTCATCAACTCTATAAATATACTAGGAGACAAACATAAATTCATTTGCTAAAAATGATACCATACCTTAGGGGAAAAAAGTGAAATATACTGATTTCTTCTCTGAATATCAGAAATACTATTTTAAAAAAAAGATTTGTTTAAACAGACTACTCTTTCAAAATGTAAAAGAACTTATTATACAATCTTGTACAAACCTGCTAAATTATTGAGGAGAACTGATTAAGACCTTGTCTTGATGGGCATGTTGTGTAGCCAGAGATCATTCTTTCCTCCCTTATTGCCCCAAGCAAAATCAGTTAGAGCTTTTAAGGGAAATGTTCAGCTAATTATATCATATCTGTTTGTTGTCAAAGTGTTTTTGAAATAAACCATGAAGATCTTTTGTTCACTCTTGATACTTCCCATTTTAACTTATGGTTTCAACAATTTATCTTGTTTGCAGACTGCCTAACCTTTTAAACAATGTTATACATTCTCTGTCTAATTATCATAAGTATCTCCTGAAGAGCAGGTGTTGTTTGCTTCTTATGGCATTTGATTCACTGATGCTTACAGCTTTAACATATTAACTCTTAACAACCTGACCAGGTTCAAATCTGAAAAAGTTTCTAAAATCATGAAAATATAGTACATAAATCAATATGTCTACTAAGTTGCCTCTGCCTTCTAATAGCTGAGTGAAGTTTTTAAGAAATAGGTAGTATTTTTCAAAGTCCAGCAGCATCTAAATTGAACAAATAAACAAATAATTTCCTCTAAAAATGAGGGTAAGGGACATAGTGTACAAGAGGAAAAGTGATTACATTTAAATTGAGTTAATATTTATACTTAAAGTGTCTGATGAGAAAGGAGGAGTTTTATCCACATCAACCTGAATACAATGTAGAAATATCATACCATTTTTTAAGTTATTTATTTATTCAATTTAGATACTGCCTATTTCATCAATAAGGCAATTCTGGGCAGCTGACAAAATGGTAAAAATATAAATATAAAAACAATTAAAATTAAGAAGACATACATAATCCCTTGCTTTGTGTTTTAAAAGTTGGTGGGAGAAATTTACTGTTTGTTTTCTTGTTTGTTTTGATTGGCTGAATGTAGAACCAAAAAGCAATAGAAATCATATTGGGCAGAGAAAAATATAGGGCTTATATAATTACTAAAGAAAGTAGGTTGCAGATACATAAAATGTGCTTAGAATTCAGATAAATAAATATACTTGTTGCCTTTTCCTACTCTCTTCTTTTCAATGTTTTGTGTGTGCAAATAATTTTAGCTGTGAACTGTGAAGAAACTGGACTAAACCCAAATTTCTATAAAATATAACACTAAGGAACTTTTCATTTTTTTGACCCTAGAAACCATTCTATATTTTCCCTGAGGGCTGGAAAGATTTGAACAGATACTCTTCAATAACAGTTGTAATAGATTCAGCCACAGTTTCATTCCATACAATTACAATTGCGAACTCTCAAGCTTCCTCCTTCTGTTTTATATTCAAGATGGACAGTGTTTAATATTCATATGTTATGTATATGTAGGGGTGTAGGTCTATACATATGTTGTATATACTATGTATATGTTGTATATAGTATGTTTAGGTGTGTGTCATGTATGTGTTCACTTTGACAGTGAGCAACTAAATTTCATTTTTGATGTGTGTCATTGTGCCCACAGTAAAAAATGACAATAAAGGTTATCTCATCTCATCTCATCTTATATTATACAATCAATGTTTCAATGAATAACAGAAATCCTCTGGAAACATATGAAAAATCTGGAACACTCTAATGGACTCTTTATGAGTGAGGTACATGCAGAATTCTATTCTACAATGGAAGCAAAGAATATATAAAGGCTCTAAAACTGGGGTTACTAAAGAGAGGGGAGCACTCACCGATAAAGTTCATTAAAAAATTCCAAGGAGATCACAAGGACATGGAAGGAAGGAAGGAAGGAAGGAAGGAAGGAAGGAAGGAAGGAAGGAAGGAAGGAAGGAAGGGAGTTTAGTGAACTGGTGTAAGGAAAACAGCCTAGTTTTCAATATTGGAATAACTAAACTGATCATTGTCGATTTCAGAAAAGGCAGGCACAGCCACACTTCTCTGTGCATTAATGATTCACCTGTAGAGATGGTTACCAGCATCAAATTCCTGGATGTGCAGTTAACAAGTAGGCTGGCCTGGTCGCTCAACAGTGAGACACTGGTGAAGCAGGCACAGCAGTGCCTGCATTTTCTGCATCACATAAGAAAAGCACATCTTCCTTCCCCTGTCCTTATCACTTTCTACAGAGGGACGATTGAGGGCATCTTGTCATATAGCATCACAGTAAGGATATCTAACCATGTAGGAGGACTGTATTGCTATTCTTCTTCTCATCTTCACATCTTCCTCATCTTTCCTATTACCTACTCCTATTGGTATCTTATGATTTATCACTTGTTCGTATCTTATGATTTATTATTGTACCTTAGGATTTATGATCTATGACTTACCACTTTGTTGTTTGTATGTACACTGAGAGCTTATGCACTGGAGACAAATTCCTTGGATGTCCAATCATACTTGGCCAATAAAGAATATTCCTATATATTCCTATTAAGTGCCAGAGAGATCAGAGCTGCAGCAGCATGAATGCAATTGCCACCTTCTTTTTTTATTGTCTCAGTAACAGAAACAGAATTCTGACTCGTATCCCATAGCCTGACCTCTTCCTCTTGAAAGTGGAGTAGGGAGAGAAGAGACCCTGAATCAAATTATATCTCACATCTTTTCAGTATGTCTGTGTCCTCCACTTTCTCCATATCACTTTTCAAAGGCAGCTTCTCAGTTAAACCAGCCCCCCTCAGAAACTGCTTTCCACTCCTTTTTGCCCACTTTACTTTCCAAATTTCTCCCATCCTTCCTTGCAGGACCTCATCTGTCATCCAGCTTCACCAGGATTGTTTTAGTACTTTCTGCAGGGTGCACAAAGGAGCACATTTTCCCTGTATTCCTTCTCTCAAACCAAACCAAACTCCTAGTAAGTACGTCAAAGGCCTTTTCTTTCTGTTCTCCATTCTTGTTCTTTTTTTTTTCCTTTAGATTTAATGGACATTCAGTCTTAACAGACTCCCATTTGCCCAAATACCCCATTACATCAAGATTTTACTGTAATAGTAAACAGCAGTATGATAAAGTAGTAAATTAGACGTGTATATTGTACGCAAATTGTGATGCGGCAATTCTTCCACTGGCTTGTTTAAAGCAAAAATTGCACTCTACACAGATTTATGAATTACGATAATAACAATGAAGAACAAATAATTTGTTCCAATCAATCATGAGGACTTATTTGACTTAATTATCATCTTTACCAAGTCACTGCCATATTTAGTTGTATTTGTGTTTTAAAAATAATTTTTAAAACATAAGTACAGCTAAAGTGGATAGGAAAAGCTTTTAATGAACTGACAGGTTTTTTTTCCCAAGGCCCACCTTTTTATATTTAAGGAAATTTTTTTCCAGCTATTCAATGTCCTGAGGCATATGGCTTTCCACTTGTTGATAAAGCTAGAGTACATTCAGTATGCAAGAGCACATTCAAAAAGGCACAGCACATTTGCTGATAAGGAAAAGAGGAAAAGGGAAGGAGGAGGAGAAGGTAAAGGCTCTGGAAGTGCCTGCTAATGCAATCAAATAAGAAAAACAAAACAAAACATCAGGTTATAGAATGGCACTGAATTCATCAAACCCACAAAGGATCATACGGCAAAATCAACAGGGGCCAATATTATTGCACAACTGTCACCGGGTTGATTAATCCACATACGTCATTTGCAATGCTAACATAGAGGCCCCTGATGGATCAGACACAAAGGTCTCTTTCTTGCAACATCCAGTTTCTCATAGTAACTAGCAGGTGACTCATAGAAGCTCACAAGCAAGGAAGAGGCCATGTTTCTCCCCCCCTCCCCCCGCTGTTTTTGGCTCCCTATCTATTATGCAGATTCAGATAGTTTCTGCAGGTCAAAATGCTATCAAAAGTGATACTACTGTTAAAAGTAGTATAATTTCATAGCTTTTTTTTCTGCTAAAAAAAACGTAGCTAGTCCTTTATTTTCAAAATAATTTATTCTGAATGTTGTCGCAGTATGCATAGAATGTATACGTGCCTGTCCCCTTCACATTTCACCTTCAGCTTCTCAGAAAGTTCTTGTTAGATACTGGACCAATGATATGTTTTTCTTGATGAAACAGTAGTTCAATCTATCATGACGTTTTTATCATAGTGGAATAATTCTGGAGAAGCAAATTTTCACGGAGCAAAATCTGTAAAAAAAATGTAGCTACTATTCCAATAAAAACAATTACTGGAGCGTATTTTATAATCTATTTTTAGAGGACAGGGCTAGATGAAGGCATTTTTATTTACTCAAGTATATCAACTTGTATAACTTTTAGCCTGCAATGACATTTTTATCACTTGGTTTTTTTATCAAAAGCAGAAATGTTGTTTTTTTTCTACTAGTGTTATTTAATATGTCATTTATCATTTCTAATCTATATATTTGAATACCACTGACATCTGGTATGTTAAAAGACTGCAAGCAACTAATTAATGGAACTAAAGGCAAGGAAAGATCAAGAATTTGGCTTTGTGAATTGTCTGTCTGTCTGTCTATCATCTATCTATCTATCTATCTATCTATCTGTCTATCTATCTATCTATCTATCTATCTAATGTGATGGCTCTGTTTTTATGAAATGTACCATTTTATTGGAAAAGATGATTCCCACATTCCTAATTTCCAGGCAGGAGTGTTTAGGGTTGAAGAGGACCTCACCAAGGGGGCATATATTTTTTGAGCAATCTCCATTTTTCTTACCATCTTCACTGGGCTGCCTATGTCCTTTCTTTTTTTTTCTTTTCCCCACTCTTCCCAGAAAAAAACCTCCCATTTTCATCCTTATTTTCATCATTATAAATCCTAATAGTTTTTGGAACACTTCGGATGTTCTACAATCACACTGAGCATACTACATTTACCCATGATGCCCATGTGCTCTATGAGGCTACTTAGAGGCTATCTTATAGCAAGTTGTTTGTCTTTCAGATTATTTGGATATCAGCTTTCATTTGTCTAAACCAAAAGGGCCTGTAAAGTTCTAATCCAAAACATTTACATCCAAAATACCTTCACACTTCAGAAATGAAGATGCTAGCTGTGAATGCAGGTCCTACAAGTCTTGCTTCAAATTGAGTTCAAGCTTGGTAAACCTATGGATGAACTTATGTAAATATATATATTCACTGTAATTTTTATTTTACTACTATATTCCTGATGGTTTAAAACTTTATAGAACAATGACTAATAAAAATAAGACATATAGCCCTGTGTATCCAGCAGTATGTGGATCGAGAACTACCAGAAGTACAGGCAGGATTTCAAAGAGGCAGAGGAACTAGAGATCAAATTGCCAACATATGCTGGATCATGGAGAAAGCTAGAGAGTTCCAGAAAAACATCTACTTCTGCTTCATTGACTATGCTAAAGCCTTTGATTGTGTGGATCATAATAAACTGTGACAAGTTCTTAAAGAGATGGGCATACCAGACCATCTTATTTGTCTCTTGTGAAACCTATACGTGGGCCAAGAAGCAACAGTGAGAACTAGACACGGACCCACTGATTGGTTCAAAATTGGGAAAGGAGTCCGGCAAGGCTGTATACTGTCGCCCTGCCTATTTAACTTATATGCAGAGCACATCATGAGAAAGGCAGGGCTAGATGAATCAAAAGTTGGAATTAAGATTGCCGGAAGAAATATCAACAACCTAAGATATGCAGATGATACCACTCTAATGGCAGAAAGTGAAGAAGAACTAAAGAGCCTCTTGTTGCGGGTGAAGGAGAGTGCAAAATTTGGGTTGAAACTAAACATTAAGAAAACTAAGATCATGGCATCCGGCCCTCTCAATTCCTGGCAAATAGATGGGGAAGAAATGGAGATAGTGACAGATTTTATTTTCCTGGGCTCCAAGATCACTGCAGATGGGGACTGTAGCCAAGAAATTAAAAGACGCTTGCTCCTCGGGAGGAAAGCTATGGCAAATCTAGACAGCACACTAAAAAGCAGAGATATAATCCTGTCAACAAAAGTGTGTATAGTCAAGGCTATGGTTTTCCCAGTTGCAATGTATGGCAGTGAAAGCTGGACCATAAGAAAGGCTGAGCGCCAAAGAATTGAGGCCTTTGAACTGTGGTGCTGGAGAAGACTCCTGCAAGTCCCTTGGACTGCAAGGCGATCAAACCGGTCAGTCCTAGAGGAGATCAACCCTGACTGCTCTTTAGAAGGCCAGATCCTGAAGCTAAAACTCAAATACTTTGGCCATCTAATGAGAAGGAAGGACTCACTGGAGAAGAGCCTAATGCTGGGAAAGATTGAGGGCAATAGAAGAAGGGGACGACAGAGAATGAGGTGGCTGGATGGAGTCACTGAAGCAGTAGTAGTGAGCTTAAATGGACTCCAGAAGATGGTAGAGGACAGGAAGGCCTGGAGGAACGTTGTCCATAGGGTCGCAATGGGTCGGACATGACTTCGCAGCTAACAACAACAACATGTGTGTGTATAAAATCATATCAGAATATCCACACCCTATTGCCAAATATTAAAAGATATCCTGATTAGCCAGAACTTAGCCATTAAAATCCTAGGGAAGCAATCTGTATTAGGCTTATTCTAAGCAGTGGTTCCCAAACTCAGGAGCAGTAATTCCAACATCCTGCTTACATAACACACACAGAACATCAGGTTCAAGTAGATAGTAGATAGTCAGTTCATAGAGGCATCCATGTACCAATTCATGTACAGCTTTATACATTACAATATGAATTATGATTTGTATCTACAATTCTACTGGCAGCCAATGAAAAACCTACAACATTCTTCTAATGTGTAAATAACAGCTTTCACTGCCAACACATAGATTGTTGCATTTTCTGGTGTAATACAGAAATAATTTCTCATCCTCAGAGTTTGTCTTCAATTACCCAGTATAACCTAGAGCTCTAAAATTCTACAGAAGTCTCCCATTCAAGTACTAATAATACTTTATTTTGCCTAACTTCAAACCCCACACAAAGTACCTCCATTTCATTTCTACCTTGGTATCTAAGAGGTTCCAATTGCATATCACTCTGACAACAAGCAACATTGATTTATAGTTATTTAACTATTATAACAAGCAATATTGCTATTATAATTTAACAATTATTTTTTTTTTAAAAATATTCATTTTTCCTGTCTAAACTTTCAAAATACAAATGCATATTTTAAAAATCTAAAAGTAGAAGTGAACATTTAAAAACAATTAACACAATCTATCAGGAAATAAAGGGCTTCTTAGAAAAATAAATGTTTTCAAATTATGGCAGAACATACCTTAAAGGGAGATCACCTAACTCTTTGGAGGCCAGGAATTCCACACTATTATCCATTCCCCAAGCCTATCATGCATGGTAAAGGGTCTAAAGACTGGCTCACACAAAATAAACCAACTGAATAAGATCATCAGTACTGTCAGTTTTCAAATAGTGAGAAAAACATTTCATTGCTTGTTTTTTTAAAACATGTTCTTTTTTGCATGGGATATTACCTGCAGGAAATTTCAGAATCACAGTATAATGGAATGTACTAATAAGCCTGAAAAGCTAATAAAAAACAAAAAATGAATCAGCTTTCTTCACAAAGAGCCTGAAACCCATAAAATAAGGCCAGATATGGTAGAAAGATATGACAGAAATTTCCTGTTTTCCTTGCCTGAAGATAAATTCTCAGTTGGCTTCAGAACTAGCATTTATTTATATTTTTTATTTAGCTATTATATAATTGATCAGGCAAATTAGTTCTAAAAATCTTATGTCATGCACATGTTCAGAAGCAATTGAAGAAAAGGGGATTTAAGCCAAGTAGTTGCATAAGAAAAACATTTTGTTCCTGGCATAGTATATAATAATAAACACCAGGATAACGTCATCTGTGATGATAAAATGACAGCAATTATGAACTACCATGCACTTCCTATAAAGTACTGGTAACTCCACAACCCCCACACAATTGCAATTGTGAACAGACTTGTCCTATTTTGTTTTATTTCTAACTAATTATCTTAATGAATGCAAAAAAGAAGCTGTAACTATCAAAATCACTTAATACATTGCCATTGGTATTTATGTTTACAAATGCAAAAACCAGAGCAATAAAGCCTTTTATTTTGTTTATTTCATTTATAAAAGTCATGGAAAGGCACTACAGGTAACAATATGATCTGACAAATACCTATCACCTTTACTACTTTCATTTTAATATTTACTCAACTACTAAATTCCTAATAAATGTTATAATTAACATTTATTCTGACTATACCATTTCAGACAAACTACACTTGATCTTAGCCAAAAGACTGAGAAAGGACTAAATTGAGAATATGTGGAATATCAGCATAATCCATTGCATAGGAAAGGAAAACAACAAAAAATTCTGCTCAGCTACAGACCAATGACCAACAGAGAGTAATCCCCTTCTTAACCAAGTTAGAAATTTAAAACAACCTAAACTGCAACAAAAGAGCTGCTTATCTTTACAGGGAAAGGAAAATCAGGGAGCTAGATCTGTCAAAATACACAGCTGAATTTTGTAATCAACCTGAATCAGATCTATGGAGTCATTAATGCTTGCACCTATGCAGTAGAAATATAATTTAAAATAGACCCATGTTTACTTCAAACACAACCAATTTGACATCAAGTTCTCTGAACACCAACAGGCTTGAAATCTTCAGTATCCACAAGACTACCATTATTACTTTGGACAGGAAGTTAGATAAAGTTACAGAAATGGTC
Source organism: Vipera berus (assembly GCF_964194415.1). NCBI lineage: Eukaryota > Metazoa > Chordata > Lepidosauria > Squamata > Viperidae > Vipera > Vipera berus. The sequence goes on along the minus strand of NC_138202.1, from coordinate 289,490,159 downwards.
TCATGAGCTCACAACCCAACATGTAATAAAAAACAATCAACTTTTTAAAATGACATAAAAATTAGAATTTTGTAATAGATACCCTCCAAGAAAATTAACATTTTCTGTTAGGTGAGCTGATGTTTACCAACAATTTCTGGCTAAAAGGGAGAGAAAATAGGGCCATCAGTATCACTGGGGTTTGAAAGGGGTTTAAATGATGTACAGATATCTCATTCATGTTTCTTTACATGACTAATCTCAGTTTTAATAATCATGAAGCTTCTTGGTATTTTCTCACTACTATATTATTCTTTTTTTCTGTAAGCATTTTTATTTAATATTCTTAACATACACAACTATCAAAAGAATCTTTAAATTTAAAGAAAAAATTAATAGAAATCAAAAGAATTAACTCCAGATAAATAATACAAACTAAAAATAAAAGAGAAAGAGAAAAAAAATCTTTCTTATTATATTTCATGCTTATCAATAGTCACTGATTTACTAATATATGCGCTCCTGTATTCAATACAAAATCAGAACAAAATGTAAATGTTAAACATTGCAAAATCCCTGCCATAACAATATTTATTGTTTTATCTGTTGATTAGTAGAAATTATTTTCTTTTCCAAAATAGATAACACATTTCAAACAACCATTCTTTAACATATAAAATGATATATTTCCAATTTATCAAGATGACTCTTTTAGCCAACCCAGACTTATGGTTTGCAAACATAATTCCTGATAAGCAATTTCCAAAGCTTTGGTATATAGTTCAACATAACATTACCATCTTCAACATTTAAAGATTTCCCCATAAATCTGTTTATATACATTATCACCCAAAGATGCCAATGATCACATGATCATATCATATGATTAGTGAATGCTTTTTTTTCCACCTCCTAGAAAATCTGATATGCATCATTTCAAATATGGGCTTTGGGGAATTCAATCCATTCTAAATATTTTTTTTATTTTTTTTAAATTTTAATCTCAGATCTGTTGATACCATTTAATTAAGGACATAAATCTATTGTTGGGGCATTATTGGAGATTCCAGTTCTTCAATTCATATTTCAAATATCCCAGAAATGTCCATGTAAAATTTTGTAAAGGGAAGTATCTTGCACAAGGGCTGAGACAATGGATCTCTTAGACTCCTAAGATTTCTAATGTCTTATCTAGATTACATCATTTGCATTAATGTATCCCACATAGTTTTAATCCACTTCTATCCTTTTAAAAATACAGGTAGATTAAGATAAATGTTAGCTCAAATAATGCTATATTCGATTCAGTGTGAGTTGTAAACTGATATCGAATTGCATTTAAAGAGATCCAAAATTCAGTTAATGCAAGGCTAGCATATTCACCATTGAGGCCAGCACATGTGTAATTGCAGTTGGGGTTTTAGATGTTTTGTATGTGAAAAATGGAGAAAAAGAAGATTCTGTCTGAGGACAAAAGTTCAAGTTTTAAAAAGGTGTCATGTAACTGAATAAAGATAAGAAAATAATTTATTTATTACATTGGTATATTTCCTTTAAAAATGGCACAATGGATGAATGACTCCTTGCTCTGACTTCTGAGAAGCCAGGAACACCTCTATATAATCTGGGCTGCCTTGGCTGCCTTCCTGCTGCCTTGGCTAATGCTATCTGGCCCTTAAAATAAATAAATAAATACACAACCAGAAACAAAATCTGCAACTCCAGGAACAAGCATGCACTTTGGATTCTGCAAAGCTTCAAAAGAGGGCTTGATTTGATAGGGCTTCAATTGAACCATCCATCAAAGCTGATCCAAAAATTAAAGGGCAGATTCACTTCAAGGCAGCTAATCCACTCAGATAGCTTCAAAGTATGGGGAGGGAGGGGGCTGAAGAACTTTGCAGATTTGATGGCTTTCCTGCCACTACTAGGATTATTATAGCTAATATAAAATGTTGCAATTTCACTTCCATACTGGAAAATACTGGGAATGGAATTTAACGGTGTAATATGCTTATCTGCTTAAGCGAATATCTATGTATGTATTGTCTAAATTTATGAGGCTACCATCTATCCAAAGAATTCTGCGTTTTTAACAAAAATAAATAATAACAATCCTAAAGTATACAAAGAAAAACCTAGGTCAAGTCCCCTTCATTAAAAATCCACCATCACTATCCTGCTAAAAGAACAAAAAATAAAAGGTTGACTCAGCCTTCTATCCTTCCGAGGTAGGTAAAATGAGGACCCAGATTGTTGGGGGCAATTAAGCTGACTTTGTAATAATGCCGCTTGGTGTGTGTGTGTGAAAGCCCTAATAAGCAGGCATATACATAGAATGAAGGCTACTGCTAAGCTTGTAAGCCGCCCTGAGTCTTCAGAGAAGGGCGGGATATAAATGGAATTTAAAAAAACAAAACAGGAGCAAGATTTCTCTGCCAGGCCTAGTAGGAAGAGCAGAAATCATAGGGAGAAGCTGATGCTCCAAAAACCATGCCCTATTCAATATAGGACTTTAAATATGACAGTCAGCATGTTAAATGGCACTGGGAATCCTACTGGGAGCCACTGCAACTTGTATAGCAGTGATATTATGTGGGCACACTGCAGTCCATCCAGTACTGCATATGCCACTACATTCTGGGCCAACTGAAGCCTCTGAATGCTTTTCAAGAATCACCCAAACAGAATGCACTGCAATGTTCCCATTGGGAAATGTTTAAAACATGAGTGATGGACTTGAAAATTTACTTACGACCTGTCCCCAAGTTTCCACTGCTGGACCACCCACAAAGTCACGTGATCCCATTATGGGCACTTGGCAATTGGCTTGAATTTAGGATCAGTTGCAACATCGCACTGTCATATGATCATATTTTGTGAGGTTTTTTGCCATTTTCTGCCAAAAAAGCACCCATTGGATAAAATGGGTTCACAGTTAAGACCACATGGTTTGCCTAACAACCACAGTGACTTGCTTAATTACCATGGAGAAAATGGTCATAAAATTGAGTCTGGTCATGTGGCATCTCAACTTACAACTGCAACAATTTACAATCAAAATTCAGGTTCCAGTTGTTGAGGAGTACTTGTGCTACTCTTTTTGCATTGGCCTCTTTCTATGTGGAATTACACATCAGTGTAAGAATCAGATTCTGCCACCTCTGTAATTAACCATTAACTAATATAAAGTATTGTCAGAAAGCTACAATTCTGATGCATCTAAGTTCTACCTATTTGTAATGTTAACCATCTTGACACTGCTCAAAGACAGGTAAATCAATAGTATTTTTTCTGAGTCATGTCCAGAAGATGTCAAACTTTGTCAAGGTACCCCAAACAATCTGGTCATTCTACTAAATCCTATGATAAGTGAATCTTTCTCAGAAGAGCTAGCCTTGCTAACCAGTTAGGTCAGTCCTGCTGGTACCCCAGAAAATATTGTGATTGGAAATAGCACACAATCCATAAGATCCCAGGCATTTGTTTTAGAAAAGCAAATGGAAATATTTTTTTTGATACTTATATTCAAGTTTTAATTTACTTTATTGATGTTTGCATTTAGGTATTTATGAATAATTGCCTTCTCAGACTTTTTCCTCCAATATCATACAGTTACAAATTTTAAATTACAAAACAAAAAATCTCCACATCGGCAAGTCATTTATTGTACTTCATTAAAGGAATAAAAAGGAATACTTCATAGAAGGTAATGCAAATGGCCATTCAGTGCCTTGCTCTTTACATCATTGACTGTTCCTTCCTTCTGCAAATTCCTTTGTTACTTTGGACTTGGGTTTTGGATTCTGCATAACAATAGTATGCACACCATCTCAGCTGCAGTTTCTCTCAATAAAAAGTATAAAACTATTAGATACTCATAGACTCAAGCTGTTCACTATAGGCACACTATAGGCATTTAATGCCATGTGTTTCTGCAATAAACTTATTTATTCATATGATGGCATATCAAGGTCTCCCCTGATTTCTCTATGCATAATATTAAAGAGCTTTAACTGACATTAAGTAAAAGGAATTATTACCTTTTTGAAGATATACTAGTTTAGGGATCTTACAGTAATGAGCAAAATTAGTGTATATAACTCAAATGCTTTTGAGTCTGATATTATATAATCTATAACATTTTCTTAAAATTCAAGAATAAACAAATCATTGCTCTGACATCAAAAACCCTACCTATCCATGAAGAGAAGAATATAAAAAGAGGCAATACAATAATAGCAAAGTCAATCTTTTTGAAAGACATTATAATCAAGAAGAAAAGTACCAGCATAAAATGTACTTGGATTACTTGTTGAGTTGTGACTGTAAAAAATTATGCTAAGTTGCATGTTTGTACTTTGGTAAACTTAATTTATTCAACCTTTTCCTCATTTCTTGATCTGCTCATCAATATTTTGTCTTCATTTTTAGTCTCACAGAATCATGGTTTCCTTTTTGACCACTTGGGCTAATTTAATGAACCATTTTTATTGTATATTTTATATATGTAAAAGGTAGCAAATAGAAGCTACCAAAATGTTGTGTAGTGAGTTCTTTGGAGGCAGGAAGCAAGACGAGAGGTTTCAAACTGGAACATTTCTTTATTGAGGCAAACAGGAACAGAACTGAATCAGAGGCTTCTGCACAGCTACTTATAGGGTTGGCCACTAGGCAGCAGCCAATAGGTTTAAAGGAACCCATTCCCACCCCAAATCATCCAATGATCTTCTTGGAGACTGCATGTCTGGCTAGTCTGTTACACAGACACCTCAACCTTAAGCAGCATTAAAAAGACACATGAAAACAGTTCAAGTGAAATCCCAATACATTACACAAAACATAAACAGCTATTTCTAAATGGGATTAGAGAAGGTACCATTTGAAGTTACTTCACTGGATTGTGTATTAATATTTTTCTTCATTTGCCATGCCAGTCAAGGGCAAATGCTATAGTTCTCTATTGAGATCAAAATAAATTGTTTCAAAATACTTCATACACACATCAAAAGAAAAGTGGTTTTGTGAAAGGTATATCTGCAAATCTGATAATGCAATTAAAAGCAGCATAAAATAGATTCTGGCAAAGCAAGTTTCCGTGCTATTCATTGTCTTTCTTTCCAACAGAGGAATTAAATGCGTTTCCTGGACTTTGTTCTCTGCTCTGTTTCCCAACAAAAAAAGATGGTACAGAATGAACTTTTCTTGTGGGTGCTAGAGTGCTTTACTTCACTAAATTGGTCAACTGGCTGATTAATGAACAGCACTGATCTACAGCATGTAGTTCATTCTCGGTCAGACTAGTATTAGAGGGTCTATAATTAAGGATATTAAAAATTTAAACAGGAGTGCTAATCTGTCGACTGCTTTCACGTGTTAGTTTTTAAAATATTTTTAACTTCAACCAGCAAGATTAACTATACTAATTTATATCCCATTTAAAGGGTAATTTAGCAAATGAAGCATGGCTGTATTTTTATGTTTGTACCTCTTTATATAATCCTGTTAGTTCTCATTTTTGTAAACCACTTGAAATAATTACTCAAATGTATATGGTTTTAAATAAATATAGAATAAAAAGAATCAACAATGCCAAAAATAAAAGCTAAATGGTTCATATGGCTGCCAGCTTGGGGAAAAAAAAAACACTAAGAAAAGAAATTAGAGATTCATGTCATGCCACACAGGAAAGAGAGAAAGTATTTAGGAAAAGTTGCCAGCTAGCCTGATTCTAAGTTATTTCCAGTATTTTGGGACATTGAGGAGAATGCTGGCTGTGAAACTCAGCAAATTATTTCTGTGAGGCTGCCTATGGAAAAAAAAAATGATAGAAGTGGCATTCTGAACAAGGATGAAAATTACAAACAAAAACAAATGGCTCATGTAAACAGTTGTAGGTGTGTATTAATATGATTCAAGGTGACTGTTAATTGCATGAAAAATGCCTTAGTAGCTATTATTTTAATGCATTTTTATTCCCCACCCACTTGTCCCATGAATTTCAAGCTGATATAATAGATCCTTCCACCAGCAGTTTATCCTCAAAAGAGTCCTGCAAGCCATTGTAGGCTGAGAGATAGCAGCGGGTCCAAGCATAACTAGTAAGCTTCTATAGCTGAGCAGATACACCCCGTTGTTGCTAAGGAACTGAGCACTACCCTCCCACTGAGCATGTGACTGTTTGTTGGGAAGGGGAACATTCAAGAAAATGCATTTTATCCGTTTTGTGGAGAAAATATTATGCTTATTTTTCTACAACACAATTAGCACATCCACTGCAATCCCACATAATGACTCAACAACAACAGCAACAACACTGGAATCCCTTACATTATTGGTGATAAGCAATAATTCTTCCCTTCTGGACCCATGGCATTTCTTTTCCCACTATGTATAAGGCTCATCCCTACTTGGTGATCTAATTAGCTTTTAAAAATATGCAAGTTTCAGGATAAGGTCAGTATTTTAAAAAAAAAAAAACAAATCAAAAAGGAAAAAAAAGATGTCTAAAACATATACTTCCAAAGAACAACATAATTAGAAATATGGATGGAAATGATCACATTCATTATATTTATAAATAAAAGGGCGGTTAAAATCCATCAAAGCTATGACCTCAGTGCTAGACAGTTAAATGACAGAAACTTCCAAACAGTAAAAAAAGAAAAAGAAAAAGAAAAAAAGTATACTATATATAGCATGAAATTCACAATATAATCAAGATTAATTAAGTGTAAGGCTGCCTAAACAGCCTTAGTCTAGGACACTTGACTAGATGGATGTTTATCTTGAACACAGTTATGAAAACTAGGCCATTAGGAAACAGATAGTTGAAAAAGAGCCTTAGAAAACATCTAAGCTGAACAGAATAATAGCCCGCCAAAAATATTCTTGACATGTAAAACTTTGTTATCATATTTACAAGTACATTTAGTATTTAAAATAATTGACTAGAACATAATTTTCAAGAGCAAGGTTTTTTTTAAATTCCATGTCAGTGATCTCTGCATTTCTTTCCCTCTGCAGAGTTTCTGAGCATGGCACAAAAACTGAGCTGGAGTATTTTCTTTTTCCAAAAATGAAACGAATTTGTATAGTAGGTATAGCATTACAACTCTATTTTTCAAGTTTACCTCAAAAAATAATAATGCTCAAAATTATGTTGCAAGAGAACTGATGTATTAGAGAAACAGCTAGCAAGCCACTACTTTTCAGTGAGTGATACACAGGAAAAAGAGAATGAAAAATGAGGACTATGAATATGCTGTGCTGGTCAATATTTAAAATAAAAATATGCAATAGAAAGAAACATGGTTCATCTTCCATGAATTGTTATTTCAAAAGTCACACAATCAAGGTGGGCCCTAGAGAAAAACTTGTTTAATGAATGCATAATTAATCTGGATGTTGTTTTTTAGTATAGTACTATCCTCACAAATGGCCCATTCGAAAAATTATATGTCAATAAGGCTGGCTAAGCAAAGTACTAATGAAGACATGGCACACATAAAAACAGCCTGGTGTTTTCACTATATACTAGAATTCAATCTATAATCATTAAACCTACATTTCAAATCATTAACCATAAATACATTTTCTCCTATATATAACTAATAGCAATATAGCCACCATTATCTTAAACTTTCTGTTTTGCTTTCAGGATTACATAAAGTCATCAAATGTTAGTAACAGAAGAACAAATGAATGGTAAATATTCAGAGGTGCACTCTCATTAACATGACTTTGCACTGGATAAAATGATGCATTGTAGGGCAACAATTTTTGAAACGAGATGCTTCAGAAATGTCCAAAATCCAGAACACATGACTCCTGAGGGAATGAAATTTGGGAAAGTTGTGGCTGCTTCAGTATTATTGACTGCTGTTACATAACTGTCGCAACCATGCAATCTCCATTTTCAATGTTCATGACAGTTGCTAGCCAGTTTTACAATTCTTTGCTCTCTCCTCCACTTAGCAGTAGCCAGTTATCTGCTGCTGGGAAGAGAAGGGAAGGGAAGGGAAGGGAAGGGAAGGGAAGGGAAGGGAAGGGAAGGGAAGGGAAGGGAAGGGAAGGGGAGATCTCCAATGCTTCCTGCCAGATTCCCAGAAGGAAACTAAATGGGAAAGTTAGCAGGAAGTCAGAAGTCACTCCTGCTCCCACAGCTTTTTTGCCCACCTTTGGTCAATCTGAAATAATGAGCCAATGGGGAACCACTTATGTAGCATATTCTACACCTGTCACTCTGTTTAACCAGAAAAGTCCAACATTTTATATAGTAATTTGCTTTTTTAAACAAAAATAATAGGATTCTGTTGCATTTTATCAACAATAAAGTTGCTTGATTTATGACCCCAATAAAACCTGGAATTTTCATCTAATTTTACAACATTTTTGTGCTGGTTGTTAATTTAACACTGTGTTTGTTAAGTGAATCAATATATTCCTATATGAGGTTTTTTTTTTATAGAAACCATTAAAAAACCCTGGAAACTGATTTTTTAAAAAATCATAAAACATGGTCATGTGATCACATTTATGCTGTCATTAGCCATAAAGGTTAGCCTATTGCCAAGCACTCAAAATACAGTCATGTGACTATGCAAATATTTTTGGGAACTCTGGAACAGGGTCATAAGCACATTGCTAAGCACATTTGATTTGTGCTTAGATTGTAAGCCGCCCTGAGTCCTCGGAGAAGGGCGGGATATAAATGGGATTAAAATAATAAATAAAATAAATAATAAGTAGTTTTGGGCGTGGTCCATCATAACTTTAAATGGTTGCTAAGTGACTGGTCATAAGTCAAGGACTACCTGTACCGTTGATACACCCATACACTAACATTTTTTTTTACTAACACTAATTCAATAAGCCTGTCAGATTTTGCAGTTTATTGTTTCTTCTCTTGTAGCCTGGGGCCCACATCTGCAAACTATGAAGGTTTTCATTTTGTTGTTTTGCAAGATCAGTATTGCAGTATTCTAAAGGCACAATCAAAATATAGTATCATAAATTATTTTTTTATTTAGTATAAATATTTGCATCATCTCATCATTCTGAAAGAGTTCTCATTCATCTAGGCAACCAGGGTCAAGGTGACCCGTCACTTACAACTTGCTTCTTGAATAAGCATTTTCAAAAATGTTTCCATAAAGAACAGTCATGTATGTGAGATGGGTAGATATATGAAACAAATAAATAAACAAACATAATATCTGAGTATGATTCAGTTTTATGGAAGGGAGAAGAATGGAAGGTGTAATGAAGAAAAAGGAAAGAAACTAATTATCCCACAGTAGCAAAGCCTCATAATTATTTGCCTCAATAAATCCTATTTTATTTGTATTTTACAGTGATTTGAAAAAGTCTGTTTATAAAAATAACTCTGTTCAGTCAAAAAATAGTTTGGGTTTCATATACTCTAGCAGAACATGCAACAACTCTGATTTATTTGGTGATCTTTCCACTATCTGCACACCGAAACTGAGAAGCCTGCTACTTCAAACAGTTTAATAAAACTTACCATCATACGTAAAAAGACCTGGTAGTCAGGGAATAAATGTTTGTAGAATTTCACTGTCAAGTTAGCACTGCATCACTTTTGCAAGAAGCTGTCCAAGTATTTAAGACTGAGAATGAAGAAACAAAGAATGGGGTCATCAGGATCAAAGGAGTCATTTTCTTTCAATCATGCTTTCTTTTCTTGGCACACCTATATAAAAAAGAAGCATACAGATTTCAGTTGTATGACCAGCATATTTGTTAAATCCATAACAATGCAATAAATGTGATATTTGCTCTTTTTTTTTTACTTTCACAGCTATAAATACGATTACTGATGAACCTGATTAACCAATTCATTTGAATCACAGGTCTCTGGTGCCTAAAGGATACCACATTTAGAAGAAATTGAAATAATTCCTCCTTGTCGTTCAGGACAAGAGGATCTGTATACATATTGAAGGGAGAAGTCTGAAAAGTTAAATATTCATTAGATATCTAAATGCAAAAGTATAAATGAAAAATGAGATAGAAATAGCCAAACTGAAAGTTGCTGTAATGATGCCACCTCACTGCTATCCTCTGGGTTGTTGTTTTTTTTTATGTTCTCTCCAATGTAGCATTTGCCTTTTTATCAACTGCATCACTCTACTTGCTTATGTTTAACTTAGGGGTGAAAAGACATCAAATACTTTTCACTTTTACTACTACTGCATGTGGCCTGTCCAACCTGTACATATCCCTCTCATTTTTGTTATCCGAATTCCAGAGATTTCCCCCCATTAAATCTGATCCTGTTCATTTCAATCCACTGTTTATGACTATTTATTTTATTAAATATTTTTTTCAGAGCAGTGCTGTTTTCCTCTGCAGATTTGATAATTACTCTTTTCAACCACATACCGGTAATTAATACAATTGTTGATCTACTTAATGATAGCTTCCAATGGTTTGGAGCCAGTTATGAATACTTTTTGAATATGATAATTTAGCCAATTATGAATTCATTTTAACAGTTGTATAATCTATCCCATATTTTACTATTTTACTAGTGACAATATATTAAGAGACTGTTGAAAGCTTTCGTGAGGTCAAGGTATATTAAGTCCAAAGCAGTCCCCTCCCCATCTTTTAAAATTAATCTAGCATTACTTGTTTTGACATACCCATCTTGCATCATATTAACTATTGCATTCCTTTCCAAGTGTTCAAAAAATTGTCATTTAATACTCTGTTTTACAGCCAGTTTAGTGTAGTAGTTCAGGTATCAAACTAGAAAATAGAAGAATCTTGAATTCTAGTTCCATCATAGGCACAAAGCCAACCTGGTGAACTTGGGAAAACCTTTTCAGAAATCTTGCCAAGAAAAGTGCAATGACTTGTCCAGCCAAGGAGTCTACACTGACTCAAAGGCACACACACACACATATACACAGAGACACAAAATCATCATTATCATCTGTTTGAAGACTTTGATTTTGTCATCTATAATTTTCAGGTGTTCCTTCACCTTTTTGAAGGTAGGGAAATTATATACTTTTCTCCAGTTTTCTGGGACCTCCTAATTGTCCAAGAGGTGTCAAACACTATTGAGCATGGTTCAGTAATCATTTATCCTAGTTTCGTCAATACTCTAGGACAATGGTTGTCACTGAAGTGCTACAGACTTTCAGAGGGTGTTGATATGACTACAAATTTTTATTGGAGTATTTGGGTTCCATTTCTGCTGTCTGCTGACCCTGAATTATATGATAAAATTCAATATTTGCATAGAGAATAATGAATATGCAACATATACAATATCAAGGTGATAACTGCAATTTAATCAATTTAATCTAACTCCATTGGGAAGCTGAAGTTATTCAAACATAACACTGGTAGAAGAGTTTTTGCATGGTTTCTCAGCATGAATTTCATGAAACATCCTACTCAGATTTTGATAGACGTTTGCTTCCATCTATACACACTAAAGAATGACTTTGAGATTTGATTTAAAGATTGAATTGATTTGAAAATACTTGTTTGGTTTACAAATCTGTTCATTTGCACAGTGGAAGACCAATTACTTGATCTGCAAGAAGAAATAATTGAGCAACAGAATGATGAAGAATCAAGGCAAATCTTTTACAGCAGTCAACGTCAAACTAATGTGAAATTTCCACTCCATGGGGGAAAGCAAAGCTTCTTTGTATTTCTTTTTCATCTTCTTATATCTTTGAATTAGTATTAGTTCAGTGAATTACATGCTAATGAAGCATCAAAATCATTTGGATATTATTAATTTAGTCATTTAGGAATGCTACTATCCAGGTTTTCTCCAGATATTACGAAATTAAGTGAAAACTACCAAGCTCAAGGATCATACTAGCATCTTATAATAAATCTCATTTTATTTACTTTACTAAATCTGTGTATGTTAATGAATAGTACGTACTGTAATCTAAATGCAATTAAAAGGGCATGATAAAAGTAATTGGTACAATTATTGAAAAATCGTATGTCAAATATTACTCATATTTTACATGCATAATAGGAAGCACTAGCAAGTAGATAGTGTGCAAAGGCATAGTGGTTTATACAGTATAGAAGCACTGGGTTGAAAATGTTTAGGTGACACTTTCCTAGGACATAATTCATCTGACCCTGGATCCTTGAATTTATCCAAGTTAGCTATGTTCTTTCTTACCCTTTCTTTGTTCTTTTTAGCCTACAATTTCCCCCCTCTCCTAATGGCATAATGATGGCTTTCTCATTCCATAAATTAACTTGTCAAAAATAATTTCACAGCATATTTGGAGAACATTATGACAAAAAGTTCAGTTTGGTTTCTGACACTATTCTTTTTTTTTAAGTTACGGTGTTCATTATTTGATACATTATAACAGATCTAAATCATATATATCAATAAAATTCAAACTGCTAAGAAATAGACATATGTTCTCAATATATGTTCACACCTTTTTGCATTCTTCCACTAATGTTCTCCAACTTAGAGAAAATATATTCAGACAGTAATAATGGTATTATTCATTTTGGCATTTAATGCAATTAAACATAAGGAAACTTCACGGTTCAATGGACTTTTACATAAAACCATTGGAATATATATTTTAGGTAGTAGTTAAAGAATATTTACATTTTCATCAAAATATTTTCCAAGAAAAGTATCACGTTAAAACTACATTTTGCCCCAAACAAGTTTTGACTCTGAATAGATGTGACCACCTACAATCATACACACACAATTGAGGGTTATTCTTCACACCTATCTCAATGTCAGCTCCATTCTTAGAGCACATCCCAGTATTACCTGAGACAGATTTTGCTCTAACTGTTCTAAAGAGATTTTTCATTTGATAGAATTTTTCAGATATATTTTTTTTTCCCATCTGAAGTAAGATCTGTTTTCTTTAGAAGGAAATGATGGATAAAAACAGGATGGATTTTGTATCACACCAAATTACTGATTTTACATCAATGTATTCCAGGTTTTGTTGATCTAAAATCAACTTTCTCTATGCTTCCATTTGTTCATTGGTTATCTAGTGGTGTATGCTTATTTTTACACATTCATCAGTTTATGGCATTCATTGAGGAATCTCAGCCAAGAGAAAACAAACATAGAGACTGTATTATACAGTACACAGATTTTTGATTCTGGTAGAAGAGCATTATGACTGCTCCTTTTATGAAACAAATGCCTAAAATGGTTGCTGTTCTTTGATGCTTGAAATTATTTTTGAAGATCAAGTTCTAAAAGTGTTGCATTGTTTAACATATTGGTCTATATATGCTTCCTCCCTCCCTCCCTCTCTCCCCAGTGATAAATAGCAGTCCTGGGTTTCTAATGCTTTTAGTGTGGAGAATGTCTAATTAAGATCCAGTTACCGTACATTCTTATATTGCTAATAATCTTAAAGAACCAGTTCTCTTCCCTTTTCCAACAACAGAATTTTCAAGTAGAGGAGCAGAGGCGTTTCCTTTCTAGAAACCCTCAAACATTGAAGACTTTTTTATTAGATAGTAAGCCCCACCCACTGAACATACCAGTTCTTAATTTGTAAGCATTTATACAATTGTAACTAAAGCATACTGCAGTGCACAGAGTATTATTATTTCACATGTTCATTAGGCTTATTCTTAACAGTTCAAATTGTATTTTGAATCAGTTCATAACAATTTCACAGTAAGCAAACAGAGCAGACCCTTCAGCAGTGCGTAATTTTGTCTCTGTGTTATGAAATCAGACTGCTGTGGAACAAGGGGGTTAAAATAAGTCAATTTTCAACTATGAAATGTTGGAATATATGGTTTTTGTGATTATTCAATCAATTTATATTCTGCCTTTCTCCCCCCCCCAAAAGCGTTCAGACTGGTTAGTAATCCAGATAAATGCATTGTCTCGGTATCTGAATCCTGGTTCAGCAGTATATCTGAATCCTGGCTATAGCAACTGGGTAGCAATATATTTGGTAATAACTTGTATTATGGGTTTTGCTCAAAAGGAAGAGGAATCTGAGTTTAAGCAAATTTTTGAAACCCTTTCTAGGAAGAATCAAAACATTGATTCAGAAAAAAAAAGAACTTGGACGGGACAGTCCTTTTTAGGCTAGCAATATCAAATCCCACTGTCTGGAAAAAGAGGTACCCAGTTTACAAAATGATTTCATCTGACTATAACACCGTTTCTCACATATATGGACAAACACAAGTGGATCCCTCCTTCTAACAGAAAGAGCAAAAGAGGCGGGGGAGGGGGAATAAAGTTGAGGTTAAAAAGATGGATATTCATACCAGGAAAAGACTAAAACGAAAGGGAGAAACTGGATGGAAGTGATGCAAGGGAAAGAGAGAAGAAAAGAAGAGTGACAGGTGCCCTTTTGAAAAGGCAACACTTCCTTCGATTTAAGCCAAATTTCTGGTGACCACAGAATCATATATATGTCATTTTCTTCAAGAGTGGAGCAGTGGATTACTGTCTTCAAAAAAAAAATTGTTGTTCACTTCCCATATCAAACTTAAAGTACTATGATTTCCTGGTGGTCTCATACCTAAAATAAAAGTTGTTGTTGCCATTAGCTGTATAAAAGTAGTGAAATCCATCGGGATTTTTCTCAGCACCTGCCAATAAGAGTAATTTAATCTACTCTTCATAGTTACCCATAGTCTGCAATAAGGTTGCCCTCTTGCTCGTTCCTTACTTTAAACAGTATTTTCTATTCCAACCAGCAAACACAAGCTAATTGCAGCTAATTATGTGTCACTCTTCCCAAGTAGAACAGACAGGAAGCAGACCAGAGGAGTTAATTTTATTTCATTGTAAGGCTACATGAACAGAATCTTCCATGTCTGAAAAGTACAAAATGCTTCTTACAGGCTGATAATTTTGAGGGGGGGGGAGAGAGATCCATTCTAAGTTTCTTTTTCTGCCTGTTATGCTGCTGCAGGGTCCCCCTCTCCTTTTTTCTGATTGTTCTCTAGGCAGCATCTCTGCCCTGTCTCTCAAGGCAATTTTTATATTACATTACACTATAGGAGGAAAAACCCTTGCAGGTGAACCAGTTATATGCTTTAAAATATATCATTCATAATCACAAAAATAAAACAGCACCTATTGAATAGGATTATAGGTTGCTTCCCTTCTATCTTGAATAGTTTAAACACAAGCCTATGGGTACTATAGAATCCAACTTCCAAAATATTACAAGAATTCTAATTCTAATTACATTCCACTTTTTTAAAATCTGCAGTAGCCAACAATGCATTTCCACAGTTAATGCTAGTGCCAACTGTGTCCATTTCTGAAGATGTCAAATAACATTGGATTAAATTTAAAGCAACAGTCATTTCTGGATGAATGAAAGCTGCCAACAATTTTGTTTAAATATATTTGCTTTTTGAACATTTAGTAAAATGACATCTCTATATATTTTAAAACCATTTTAGAAAAAAATGTATGGAATTTGCAACGATATCTTCTCCCTATTAAATTAATAAGACCTCCACTTTCAAAGACATAGGTGAAAAAGCATTGTGCAAGTAAAATCTTTAAAATTTAGGATTAAACTATTATTAGGAACTTGAAAGTCAAGGACCAGGCACACAGGACCTTGAAAATGAAATTTATAAAATCCCTGGCTCTTAAGTCTTTCAACACTGGATGACATACCCATCACTTACTTTTAAATCTCAGTGCTTAAGTCTAGAATTAAATAAATGGAGCAGATTCAGCCGAGCCCTCAGACAGTGTACAGGTGACATGAAAGGGAAGGAAGACTAAAATTAGGCATTTGTCTTTAGTACAAGAACAAGCTTATGGCACGTTTGTCTCTATTTTCAGTTGTGAAATATGTTTAAAGATGACATAATTTACTATCGGTAATGACAATCATCAAAATTTCATGAAGAGGAAAGCTCGGTCATAATTGTCATTTTCCATAGAATTATGTATTGGAATGACACTAACTTTATCCCTGTGTGCCAGTCTAATCTACCTGATGAATATTTTCTTGTTTGCAGAATAGAATAGAATAGAATAGAATAGAATAGAATAGAATAGAATAGAATAGAATAGAATAGAATAGAATAGAATAGAATAGAATAGAATAGAATAGAATAGAAGTAGAGTAGAGTAGAGTAGAGTAGAGTAGAGTAGAGTAGAGTAGAGTAGAATGCCAAGTGTGATTGGACATACAAGGAATTTGTCTCCAGTGCGTAAATTCTCAGTGTACATACAAACAACAAAGTAATATAATTATAAACTACCAATAGGAGAAGGTAGTAAAAAAGATGAGAAGGATAATAGTAATACAGTTGTAGATATTTTCTCAGGTCTCTTTCTGGCTCATGCAGTACCATATACAGATCCTCAAAGGAAGGCAGGATGGTTGCAACTGTTTTTTTTTCCTCTTTCTTTTTTTCTGCAGGCCTAACTATCCACTGAGGTCTGTACCTGTCCTGTTTGGTTGCTGTACCAAACCAGGCAGCTATAGACAAATGACAGACTCAATAATTCCTCTGTAGAACTGTATCAACAGGTCCTGGGGCAGTCTGAACTTTCTGAGTTGACACAGGAAGAACATTCTTTGTTGTGCTTTTTTAATGATGGTTCTAATATTAGGTGTTCATTTCAAATCTGGGACATTATAAATACAGATTAAATATTCATATAATTTTCTCAAAAATAGTATATATTTATATAATACATTAATAAGGTCTATGAGAAAATTTGGATATAAAAATGTACTGTGGCTCAAGAAGTAAAAACACTGCCTAATGTGCAAGCAGCCCAGGTTCGAATCTCAGAAGGGTATGACTGACTGATGAAGACTAATGAGTCAGAAATGCATATCAGCCTCCCTAAATTCTTTGTTAGTAATTTACACAAATATATGAACTGTCCGGTGTGACTACAGCCTGTTCGATGGCCTTTGAGATAAGGCTGAAAACAGGAAATAAAGATTTGCCCCATGTTTGGGGCCTAGCAAGGTAATCTAAGAGTTAACATATGACATATATATATATATATATATATATATATATATATATATATATATATATATATATATATATATATATATCCTACCAATATAGTTTTGTCTCTACTCTTAGCTACTCACCCCAAAGAGCTAAAGCAAATAACTAATAACTAAAGCAAAATTGATAACTTGTACCTTTTTAGAGATTTAGTCAAATTACAGAATAAAGAAACAAACAATGTGTCCAGGAACAAACACAACTGGTGCACAACACAATGCTGTGCAAAGGCCCTCCTAGTCATGACTGCCACCTGTTCTTTGAACAGGAGTGTGAATCTAGGAGAACCTCTCAATCACACAAAGTAGGGACCAAGGGTAGGATCTCTCCTCCTGAATCCTCATCAACTGGGACTGATCCCAGAAAAAGGAGGACTAGTAATAAAATACTGTGCCATCCACTGCCAATACATGGAGCTGGCCCGAAAGATTACAATGGCCAATGGTACTGAAAGGCTTCTTCCATCACCAAACTCCATCCTGGAGAGAAGATTATCTAAGTGTGAGCAATGCTGTTTCTGTCCTATTCCTGGGCCTAACTGAAGGGGTTCTGGATAATCCACTTCATCAATGTAATCCAAAAAAAAGGGATGAAGCAGAGGAATAACCCCTCACTCAAGGAATAGTTCACCAAGGCTAAATCCTACCCTCATAACAATGTCTGGACAGTTTTAATTAACCAGAAGGGGCAGGATTTCAAAGAGCAGTTAGCTAAGCTCACAATACTAAGGACCCTATCCATTTCTTTAGGCACAATAGGTCCAAAACGATGGCAATTCAGACAACCACTCAGCAGTCAAAGAAAAACTTAGGAAGGACCTGCCCTAATTGATCAGGCAGTTAAAAGTGACTGCAGGAAATTCATACATTCAGACTTGCAAGATTCTGTTCATGTAGCCTTGCAATAAAGTTGAATTAGTTCATCTAGTTGTGTTTCCTGTCTGGTTTCCCTGGGAGGGCTGGCACACAGAAATTTGGCTTTATAAAATATTTGCAGTACAAAATCAGGTGAGATTGCTCACTGGGAGAAATTAAAACAATGCCGACATTATTCAAGAGAGCCAGTGTTTGATGTGAACAAGGCAAAAGGATCAAACAGGGTTTAAGCAAGGAGGGTGCTTTCATAGGGTATAAAGAAATTTAATGGAGGGGAAAAATACATATTAGTTCTTACCTGCACTCCTCAGTTTACCTATCACCAGAAAGTCAAGTAACTGTTTCTGGAGGAGCGAAACAAGTGGTATTGCCCTCTATTAATCCCTTACCATCAAAACAACTTCAAAAGTTATTTTTCTGCTCTACTTCCAAAGTACATTTTTCCAGTATTCCTGTTCCTTTCAGATAGCATGCTCCAGTTTATAGCAGTGAACTCAGAAGCTCACTGGCAAATTTGCAGAGAAAGGAACTACCCCTTCAAATGAACCTATGCTTACCATATTCTCTAGACATTTTAAAGCAGCCTTTTATAATTAACAAAATGTTTATAATATTTGCTTTGTGTACGTAAGGTTGCCGCGGGAGGCCACCATTGTCCAGATGGCCGGGAGTGAATCCCTCCTCTTGAGATGTGGTCCTCGGGCTCAATTGGGCTTGTTGCTCACATACCTGGCGCCCAGCTGTGTGGCAACAGCCCTGCCCGAGCTGCTCGACACTCTCTCAGGGCTGGCGGTGGAGTTCCCCAGGCTTATAGTCCTGGGTGACTTCAACCTGCCATCACTGGGAGGGTCGTCTGAGTTAGCTCGGGAGTTCATGGCCTCCATGACGGCCATGGGCCTGACCCAGGTTATTGAGGGCCCGACTCATGTGGGGGATCATACTCTTGACCTGGTGTTCCTATCTGGACAATGGTTGGATGATCTGGGAGGGGGTTCACCAACCATCACCCCCCTGTCATAGTCAGATCATTACCTCCTGCGGCTGGTTTTCCGTTATGCCACCCCCCGCCGCTGGGCTGCGGAACCGACCAGGTGGTTCTGCCCCAGGCGCCTAATGGACCCGGAACGGTTCCAGAGGGCGCTTGGGCCTATACCCATCACCCTTACCCACAGCCCAGTCAATGCTCTGGTGGATGCCTGAGAAACGGCGGCCGCCGGGGCACTTGACTGCGTTGTACCCTTGCGACCTCTGACCCGGCGCAGATCCCGTTGGGCCCCATGGTTCTCTGTGGAGCTCCGGGAGATGAAGCATCGGAGACGAGGTCTAGAGAGCGGTTGGAGGTCCAGCCGATCCGAATCTGACCGATTGCAGTTAAGAACCTTTATAAGGTCTTATCTTGCGGCGATAAGGACGGCGAAGTCTAACTACTTTGCTGCCCTTATCGCGTCCGCAGATAATCGCCCGGCCGCCCTGTTTAGGGTAACTCGCTCCCTCCTTAACCAGGAGGTGAGGGAGGATCCCTTGCGGGGACGAGCCGAGGAGTTTAGTCATCATCTGGTGGACAAAATCGCTCAGATCCGGACCGGTCTGGACTCTGACTGGGCAGAGTCTGATGTGGAGGAATCGGACGGTCTTGAGCATGTTATCTGGACTGAGTTCGACCCTGTTTCCCCTGATGATGTGGACAGGATCATGGGGAGACTGAGCACCACCACCTGTTTGTTGGATCCGTGCCCCTCCTGGCTAGCTTATGCGGCCCGGGAGGGGACACGAGGCTGGTTCCATGCAGTAATAACTGCTTCTTTGAAGGAGGGTGTCTTCCCTGCCGCCTTGAAGGAGGCGGTGGTAAGACCCCTCCTCAAGAAGCCTGCTTTGGACCCGGCTGTTTTAAATAACTATCGTCCAGTCTCCAACCTTCGCTTTTTGGCAAAGGTTGTTGAGAGTGTGGTGGCGCATCAGCTTCCTCTGTTCCTGGAGGAAACTGATTATCTGGACCCGTACCAATCGGGTTTCAGACCCGGATACAGCACGGAGACGGCATTGGTCGCGCTGGTGAATGATCTCTGGAGGGCTAGGGACAGGGGTTTCTCCTCTGTCCTGGTCCTATTAGATCTCTCAGCGGCTTTCGATACCATCGACCATGGTATCCTGCTACGGCGTCTCAGGGGGTTGGGAGTGGGAGGCACCGTTTTACGGTGGTTCTCCTCCTATCTCCTGGACCACTCGCAGTCGGTGTTGACGGGAGGGCAGAGATCCGCCCCGAGGCCTCTCATTTGTGGAGTCCCTCAGGGGTCGGTTCTCTCGCCCCTCCTGTTCGACATCTATATGAAGCCGCTGGGCGAGATCATTCGTGGTTTCGGGGTGGGGTATCATCAGTACGCTGATGATACCCAACTTTTTCTTTCCACCCCGAACCAACCCAGTGATGCCCTCGCCGTGATGTCCCGGTGCCTGGAGGCGGTCCAGGTCTGGATGGGGAGAAACAGGCTTCGTCTCAATCCCGCCAAGACTGAGTGGCTGTGCATATCGGCATCTCGGGTCAACCAGACTATTCCATCTCTAACGATGGGGGGTGAGGTGTTACCCCCCGTTGATAGGGCTCGCAACTTGGGCGTCCTCCTGGATTCACGACTCAATTTTGAAGACCACATAGGAGCCGTGACCAGGGAGGCTTTTGCCCAGGTTCGCCTGGTGTGCCAGTTGCATCCCTATCTGGACCGAGATGCCCTACGCACAGTTACTCATGTGCTCGTGACCTCCCGTTTGGACTACTGCAACGCTCTCTACATGGGGCTGCCCTTGAGGACCACTCGGAGGCTTCAACTGGTGCAGAATGCGGCCGCGCAAGTTGTAATGGGGGTCTCCCAATACTCCCATGTAACACCTCTACTCCGCGAGCTGCATTGGCTTCCGGTTGCCCTCCGGGTGAAATCCAAGGTGCTGGTCATTACCTATAAAGCCCTACATGGCTTGGGTCCGGGGTATTTGAGGGAACACCTGCTGCCAGCATCAAGTTCCCTTCGTCCAGTGCGCTCCCACAGGGAGGGTCTTCTCAGGGTCCCACCGGTAAGAGATTGCCGGCGGGTAACACCCAGGGATAGGGCCTTCTCAGTGGGGGCGCCTGCCCTCTGGAACCAGCTGCCAGTGGAGCTGAGGACTGCCCCCGACCTCCGTTCATTCCGCCGGGGCCTGAAGACCTGGCTCTTCGAGCTCTCTGGCCCAGGCTGAGGATTAATTTATTTTATTTATTTATTTATTTATTTATTTATTTATTTATTTATTTATTTATTTATTTATTTATTTTATTACATTTATATACCGCCCTTTCCCTGAGGACTCAGGGCGGTTTACAGGGAGTTAAAAAACCAGCAATACAAAAGTTAAAACCAATTTAAAAAAGATTAAACTAACCCTGTACAATTAAAACCCTGATTAAAATAAATTACTCCTCAGCCTGGGCCCGAGAGCTCGAAGAGCCAAGTCTTCAGGCCCCGGCGGAATGACCGGAGGTCGGGGGCAGTCCTCAGCTCCACTGGCAGCTGGTTCCAGAGGGCAGGCGCCCCCACTGAGAAGGCCCTATCCCTGGGTGTCACCCGCCGGCAATCTCTTACCGGTGGGACTCTGAGCAGACCCTCCCTGTGGGAGCGCACTGGGCGAAGGGCATTTGATGCCGGCATTGGGGTTTTAATTGGGGTTTTATTTGTACAGGGATAAATTTAATTTTTTTAAACTGGTTTTAACTTTTGTATTTTTTGTTTTTTAATTCCCTGTAAACCGCCCTGAGTCCTCCGGGAAAGGGCGGTATATAAATATAATAAAATAAAATAAATAAAAATAAATAAATAAAAATATTTCAAATCTGGAGGTAAACTTTTAAAAAAATGCTATTTTTTTCTGTGAGCTTCCTGCTTGCACATCTTTTTTTTAAAAAAAAAAGGAAGAAAAAGAAAACAAACACTCCAAAATATTGTACGGAGTTTTAAGGAAGCAGTGTACTGCTTGCAAAGTAAGAGTTTTATTTATTGCACAGTTATAGCATCCACAACAATGGCTGCTCTAAAGGACATCAGAAAGAAACGAGATAGTAAAAAAATACACTTCTTTAAAGAACTGCTTGTCCTGCCTTTTGATAACTGAAATTTGTACATATAAATTCAATTTAACTTTATGTGTGCGTACTTGTATGCATGTCTCTGTCTCTTTTATCTTCCTTACATTGTAGTGTACAGAATGGATATCTTTCTTCTCTCTTTCCTTCCTGAAGTAGGTGTACTGTAAATATACATCAAGGTCATGAGCTACACCTATTTTCTTTTGTTCTATAGTTTATATGATGATGTTATTTTTAAGTTTTCCTGACCCAATGTCCAAATGTGTTCTAGAGTCATTTAGATTTACATACATGCTGATAGCAAATTGACCTTTTGTGACTTTTCCTGCATGTTTACTTTAAATCATCATTCTAGTAGAACCAGTGAGTGCACCTACACACAAGATATTACATTATTCTGATCTAGTACACTGTATCTCTCCCCATCCCACCCCCCAGCCTTGTTTTGTTCTCATTCAAATTCAGATAAAGACAAAAGCATTACTACTGCTTAGGAAATAATAATAGTTTGTACTACTGTTTTTGTCCAGATTAAATTTAATTACCTAGATTTTTATTTTTGCAATTTTCAATATTGTTTTCTTTAAAAGAGATATCCATTCCTTCAAAGTCACTGTTTCCAGATGTGTCTCCACTTAACTAACATTATTTTGAGCTCAGAAGCTAAGCAGAATTGGGTATATTCAGGAAGGGTAGGCAGTATTTCAGAGGTTTCATTCTACCTGACTGACCTCAATCAACTCCATTCCTTAATTAGAGCAAACAGAATAAAAGGGTACTGGAAAGAAGTTAATATGATCTATTCATCAGGATTCAGCTGTAATATGAAATTCTGATTTTTATTTATTTATTTAATAGATTTATATGGCTGCCCAACTCACACTCAGTGACTCCGGGCAATGTACAGCGTTAAAATCCAACAATATAAAAATCTCAGAAATCCCCTGCCCACAATAATGATAGCAACAAATACAATCATACAAACCACTTGATTGACTTCAAATCAATCTGGGTCTCCAGGCCCACTGACCCATATCTTCAAGGCCTTCCAGAAAAGTAGCAAGAAGGGGGCAACTCTCTTTCCAAAGGGAAAGAGCCATTACAGAGAAGGCTCTTCTTCTAGGTCACCTCAGGTGTACTTCCTTAAAAGATGGGACCCACAATATACACTACCTTCCCACTCTGGTGGTAATGGGGGGAATCCCTGCAGGTTTTACTCATTGCCAACTATTGAGCTAGTGCTGTCGGAAGATGTTTCGGTGGTCATCTGGCCAGCATGATGTCACAGGGTGCTGTTACTAGATAGATATAACCAGGGAGAAGTTATATACTCAAATAGTCTGGCTGCAAACCATATAGGGCTTTAAAGCTAATTAATAGCACCTTGAATTTCACCCAGAAGCAAATCAGAAACCAGTGTAGCACTCACAGAAGAGATGACACATGTGCAAATCTGGGTTTGTGCAGAACTATGCAGGTTGCTGCATTTTGGATCAGTTGAAGCTTCTGGATACTTTTCAAGGATGAATAGTGCAATACAATAGCCCAACTGGGAGATGACCCAGGTTTATGATAACCATGAGAAGGGCCCAACTGGCATACAACACATAGTTATGCAAAGACACTCCTGGGCAAGATTTCCAGGTGCAGCTCTAGCAGGAGTTACAAGTCTCAATACTGTTTCCCCAGGTGCAGTTTTAGACTGTTGCTCCCCATCCAGATCTCAACAGCCTCCAGATACCAGGAAAGGGCAGTTGCAGCATCACTTAACTTATTGTTAAGAAGTCAGAGTGGAATTTCAACTTTTATCTTAGGGTTCTCCGACCTTTGGGCCATGGCCTATTTGCAACTGGGCCGTTTGAGTGGTGGGTCAATGTGCACGCAACTCAACTTGCATGAGTTACAGGCCAGCGTGCATGCAGCTCAACCTGCACAAGTCGAGCTGTGTGTACATGCATAGGTGTGCTGGCCTGCCGCTTGCAGATGTTGAGTTGCGTGTGTGTGCTGGCCTGCAGCCCTGTTTCCCTCTCCCCACCAACTGGGCCACAAAGGCGTAAATGTTGGGTACCACTGTTCTATCTGCTTCCCCCACACACACAAACCATGCTCAGTGAAAATTTTTATAAATGCATTCTCATCCACAGCAGTCCCATGAGCAAAATGATACTAGATGTTATCATTTTATTAAATCAAACATAACAACAAATTGCATTTAGTACAAACCATAATTTGCAAACCAACTGCAACTAGGATTGGGAAGACACTGGTTCAACCATAGTAATGCATTGGAAGATTTTGGGCTGGTTACTCTATCTGTGCAAGATATTTCAAGAATTATTGTTAGGGAAATAAAATTAGAGGAATGGGTATTACTCATGCCACTGAGAACCTGGAGAAAGTGCTATAAATCTAAGCAATAATAACAATTTGGTTCTAACAGTAAACTATAATTGCTGCTTTGTGAATAACATGCTCTCTTTGTAGCAATTATGATGAAGAAGTTTCTATTTCATCTGATGAAAAATAGGAAGTAAGAATAGGAAACCACAGCTTCTATATCCCACATGGGCAAGAGGCAATCCTAACATAAAAATGGCCAGATCAGGTAAAAAGTATATTGTGTGAAGGGACTATTGCACCTGGCTTTCTTACTTCCTTGCTCTTGTGTTTGTTCTCTGTAACTAGAAATAAAAGGAGCGAGATGTGAGCAGATGTCTGTCCGTGTCTTTTTTCCCCCTTATAACATGCAGTTCATCTTTTCTGAAACAGCTGTTAAAGTAGAAAAGATTATTCCAAAAGAGTGATTTGGGTGAGTTATCTTTTAACATTACTAAATAGGAAAGTTAGTTCCTAGGAAATAGGAAATTTTGCATAATGGGAGTGGCTACCAAAAAGCAAATATTTTGAGAATGAAAGACTGTGTCTGCCATAGCAGCCATTGTTGGAAATCAGCCATACCAATAATTTTAATTCGAGATAGACCTACTCATCCAACAATATTGGTGATTACAGGGAGAACTATAATTTAAGGCTACATCCAGATCAGATTAAAAGAATAAAACTTGGTTTAATGATTAAAACATCAGATTTCCATTACTTCTGAATACAGTTATACGAGTAACTATAAAGCAAGTAAGTCAAAGTACACAGTATTTACTACAAGGAGTCTTGAAGCACCCTTATGACTACCCTGTTCATCACATCAGTTTATAAATCTTTATAGACTTCAAATATTTGTAAGTTAAATTCATTATTCTATGTCCTGTATTCTGGATTGATAATAAGCAGATATCAATATTCTACTTTGTGACATCCTTTCCAATACAGGAGAATATTGAAATGTTTCCCCCACCTCCTTGGTGTTCCCTGAGCTTGGTTGTTTTCTTGCAGATGTCTCATTACCCAAACTAGGTAACATCATCACTGTTGACACTATCTACTTTGGGTAATGAAATCTCTGCAAGAAAAAAACCAAGCTCTGAGAGCCCCAAGGTGCTATTCATTCATTTGGTATTGGTTTTTTCCAAAGTTAAATATTTCCACTTAGTTTTTAATCTCCTGCTCATCTTCATTACCATTCTCTGAATCTGTTCCAGGCTACTTGTCCCTGCAATGGATAAGAATGATCCTACTAGATATAATACTTGAGATGAGGATGCGACAATTTCAGAATAAGGTGGAATTGTTAATTCACAGAGTTCATTCTTATTTTAATTTGATATTTTCTAAAGCTAAAACAACACCAACTTCATTCAATTGCAACTCCTCTTCACTGTCTGTCACTTGTTTCTTTTGAACAATTTGAATCCTTCAGTCATTGTATTTCAATTATAGGAATCATCCAACCAGGTCTTCATTATTTTTCTATATCTTATTTGCTTTTGGTACTGTTCAATCTCAAGCTTTGTTTATTGGCAAAAGTATGGGCAATAAAGGCTATGAACTTTACAATTTTATAGACTTCCTGATTTTTTAGTCGATTGGTTTAATAGGCCTCATTTTAAAAAGCACTTCCAACTTTTGTAAACTATGCAAGCCTTTATCTAAAGTTCTTATTTCAGGGTGTAATATATTTAGGTTCCTAGCCAATTAATCTAATTACATACAACTGACTAACATGTAGTTATGGGTTGGGTTCCCTATTTCAATCAGACTTTCTATAAATATTTAAATTCTGGTCATATGATGTAGCTATGTACACTATCTTTTGGAGTTTCATGGCTCATTGCGTTTTAAGCACTTCATTATACAAACTAAAATTGTTTGTATTTCACTTAAGTCATAAGATTCAAAAAGGTCTTTGTAAAATTTGAAAGTACTGGAAAAAATCTATAGTAAATTTGGTGACACAACATATATAAATATATATGTTCTAACTGCCAGATTTATCGTGATTTTTTTCCAATACTTCAAAACTTACAAAGACCTTTTTGGATCTCATGGCTTAAGGAAATAATGTTAGAATAGAATAGAATAGAATAGAATAGAATAGAATAGAATAGAATAGAATAGAATAGAATAGAATAGAATAGAATAGAATAGAATAGAATAGAATAGAATAGAATAGAATAGAATAGAATATGCTGGAAGGTATCTTGGAGGTCTTCTAGTCCAACCCCCTGCTCAAGCAAGGGCACCTATACAATCTCAGACAAGTGACTGTCTAGCCTCTTTTTAAAAATCTCCAGTGATGGAGTGCCTACAATTTCTGGTGGCAAGCTATTCCACAGGTTAATTGTCCTCAATGTCAGCAAGTTTCTCCTTAATTCCAGGTTGCTTCTCTCTTTGATCAGTTTCCAGCCATTGTTTCTTGTCCTGCCCTCTGGTGCTTTGGAGAATAATTTGACCCCCTCTGCTTGTGGCTGCCCCTCAAGTACTGGAATTACTGCTATCATGTCTCCCCTATTTCATCTTTTCTTTAGACTAGCCAAACCCAAGTCCTGCAGCCGTTCTTCGAATGTTTTAGTCTCCAGGCCTTTGATCATCTTAGTTGCTTTTCTCTGAATTTTTTTTTCAAACTCTCAGCATCTTTTTTGTGATATGGTGAGTTTACATAATGAAGTGCTTAAATACAATGAGCCATGAAAGTCCAAAAGACAGTGTGCATAGCTACATGACCAAAATTTAAATATTTATAGAAAATCTGATTGAAAGAGTGAAAAAAGCTAAATCCATGGCATTCATTCACCGGCAGACTAGAAAGTGAGCTAAATCTGATTCTATTTTTCCCAACACTGAAGAATTCCTAACTTAAAAGTGGCATAAGGCAATGATGTATGTCATCATTCTAAAGAAACATTTGCAATCTATTCTACTTCAATCCTACAATTTGTTTAATTTTAACAAAAACATCTATGGTTAGTTTAAACTATAGCTTGTTCTAACAATCCAAAATAAAACTGACTCTAATCCAGGCTTATTTAGTTGAGCTAAAGCTAAAAATAGCCACAACTCTCAGTCCAAATGAAATAAAAATTTAGAATCCCAGCTCATTCACCAAAATCTTCAGTCTCAACTTGCATGATGCAGCAAACTCATTCAAGCAAACTTTTTGGTTGATTAAATCTGCCATACAAGCCCCCATCTCCAAAGCTTTTCCAAAACCAATAGCAGTTTTCCCCCAGTTTGTCCTGGCCATCATCAAACATTTTTGGAGAATATATATATTTTTTTCTTTTCCTTCCTTTGTCATATGCATCTTTTCTTTTTAAACATGTGCAATGGAGAAGTAAGAACAAAGCCAAATAATGCCACAAGGTGCAGATTCAGTTACCATATTCATTTAGGTATTTGTTTATATGGTCAAACTACTATAATCAATGGTAATGAATGATTTGTTTATGGTTTTCAGAAATGATGAAAACCTAATATATTTCCAGAAATCAGTGCTGATAGCAAAACTTGGTTTTACCTTTCTCCTCCAAACAGTGTTTCCTAAGTCCTTTTAGAACTATATTTTGCCTTGTACAACTAAAACAAGCAGGTCTGTGAAGCCTGCATAGTTTTTTTTAAGGAACTGATCAATTCTGGAGCTTGGTGTTTAGATAAGCTTTTATTTTAGAAAGTTTAAATTGGTTTGATTTGATAACCACAATGTGCTTTTTAAATAATGTTTTATCATGTCAAATTTTATACCCATACTTGGCTTAATTTGCAGGGTCACTAAGTCTATCTAACCCTATGCAAGATCCAAGCAAGGTCTTGTTAGTAACAGTTTTGATTTCCATTTGTAAGTTCACCAGATTCTGTGAGGTACAAGACAACCTTCTTTAGTAAATGAGCCAAAAATATTAATCCAAATATCAACCATTCTTCACAGCATTTTAAATAGTTAAAGGTATTTTTTCTACCATGAAGCTAACAGATATGGAATAAATAGGTATGAAGCAAAAGTATAGCACTGTAATAATAATAATAATAAGTTGGAAGGGACCTTGGAGGTCATGTAGTCCAACCCCCTGCTCAGGCAGGAAACCCTATACCATTTCAGGCAAATGGCTGTCCAGTCTCTTCTTAAAAACCTCCAGTGTTGGAGCATTCACCACCTCTGGAGGCAGGTTGTTCTACTCGTTAATTGTTCTAACTGTCAGGAAGTTTCTCCTTAGTTCTAGGTTGCTTCTCTCCTTGACTAGTTTCCATCCATTGCTTCTTGGTGAATGGTAGTAACACTCGGCTGATGTTGTTTGAGTTTGGAAGCTAAACAGGAGTCACAGTTCCTTAATACTTGATTGTATGTAAGGTACACACCATACACACCTCAGCTGCATTCACTACTAAACCTATAAGATGCCCCCCATATACACACAGAAATGGGACCTCCTTAAAGAACCCTTGTAAGACAAGTAAGTTCATCCTGAGCAGCAACAGGAAGAAGTGTCAGTGGGGAACTTGTGACACAGTAAACCAAATTGTTTCTAGTCATTAACCATATCTCAAAGATGATTGGGCTAGCATGCTGAGCTAGTAGAAAGGGATCAGTAATAATAAGGTCACACAGATGAGTTTATCTAAAACAGGGGTGTCAAACTGCTGGCCCACAGGCCAGATGCGTCATGGTGAAACCACGCCCACCCCATTGCCGGCAATGGGAAAACGTCACAATATGTCGCAACACATCCCGTGACATTTGACACCCCTGATCCAAAACAGCGTAATGTCATACTATTAATTTTCACTGTATCTGTCTTTTTCTTTGCTTTGCCTTTGCAATTCAGCAAGCCAAATGAATATAAGTTCTGGTTCCACTTTTGTTCATGGCAGCTCAGAAAAGCAACAAAGCCTTATTGGGTATCTAGTAAAGGTAAAGAAAGGTTCCAGTCATGTCCAATTCTAGCGGGTGGTGCTCAGCTCCATTTCTTAGCTGAGAGAACCAGCATTGTCCAAGGACACTATTTTGGTCACGTGGCCAGCATGACTATACGCCGAGGTGCACAGAACATTGTTACTTTCCCACCAAAATGGTACCTATTTATCTACTCGCATTTGCATGCTTTGAACTGTTAGGTTTAGAGGAGCTGAGACAAATAATGGGAGTTCACCCCGTCACAGGGAACTTGAGTCCCAAACCCAAACTGTCAGCTTTCCAGCTGACAAGCTCAGCATCTTTAACCACTGAGCCATCATGCCCCCTTTTGTTCAGGATCTAGTACATACTGGTTATTGCTTGTATTTATGCAAATAAATTTAAACTGTATCTTCACAGTGATTTGGTTGCTTTAGATCATGGTTGTCAAACTCACAATGTCATGCCGGCAATGGGGTAGGAGCAGTTTCACCATGATGCACCCGGCCTGTGGGCTGCCAGTTTGACACCCCTACTTTAGATGATACAGATTTTGGCCACAGCAGTAACTATCAGAGAATTCCAGGGATATAAACTGAACTAGGAAGTTGGGGGAAAAATCCTGAAAGTAAACAATAACAAAAAAATATCATATTGTTCTCATAAAAAATCTATAGACATGTCCATGTACTTATTAGGAGCTGCTGTTTTCTTTTAACATTGCAACATAATCCCATGTGTGTGTTCTCAAAATGAAGTTTCATTAACTTTAATGGTATTTATTCTCTATTAACTGTAACTATTCTTTAGTCTCTATTAGCTCAAACTATTGACCATAAATTCATTACACCAAGAAATTAATGCATTTTGAATTGCTGAGGATTACACTATTCTGGTTTTGTATTGCTTTAATATGCTAGGACCAGGGCTTTTTTTCTCATAGAACACTCAGAACGGAGTTCCGGCACCTTTTTTGGATGGAACCTTGTAGGATAGGCAAGGTGGGTTGTATGCCATGTGTGAGTTCCTTTTTCTTTTACAAAAAAAGCACTGGCTAGGACTATTTCTGAACTCTCAGACACTATTGATATTTTGTAGGATCCAGAGCTGCTGAAATGTTTAGAATTCAGAAACAGATTCTGCTGAAAGGTATTATTAAACATTGTTTATAAAAGAAGGGCTAAATATTAATCCCTGGGAACAAGTACTCAGCAGCAACCTCTGTGGTGAATTTCACACCACTCTGGTAGTTCTGCTACACTCATAATAACAACTATATTTTCTATGTGGCACTCCCCTTGCCTACCATAAAAAGCAAATAGGAAATATGAAAAGGAATACACTTATAGTAAATAAGAAGACTGAAAGGCTCCTGTGAGTGCAAGGTAACATATGTTGAGTATGAACTTAAACCGTGTTGCCTCACTGATTTTTCTCAGTGAGACTTTGAAAAACAACAAAATCAGTGTTGCAAATCAGTGCTTCTGTGTTATTTAAATGCATTTTTTTAAAAAAGGACATGATTATGATTTCATAATTTGTAAACCTATTATGAAATGGGTTGAACTAATTCATGAAGGAATAGATTAAAACTGATGGGACACAATTATTTTGGAAAAAATCTATAGTTAGTTGGTTCATACTCTGAACTGTATTTTAGTAAATGAAATGTCAGCTTTCTCAATTTCTGCATTAAATAAAACATCACAGGTGTATCATCTATTGTCCTACTTCAGCTTTAGTTTCTATGACCTGTGTAGCTAATACATTCATGACAAAGCTATGAAGAATGAAAAGCATTTGGAAAATTCACAATACAAAAGAGAATTTGAGGCTGAATAATATTAGAACTATCTTTATACTGTAGTATAGGCAGATTATAAGCATCTTCTCTGCCCTGAAAGCATAGAACATTTAAAAAATTGTCCTTCCTTTATCTCAAGATTCCCCAAATTGACACAGTCAGAAGGCAGTCCCATGTATGGTTAAATGACTTTCCAGTACTTTTTAAGGTTATAATTTCAGAATTTCACATTTCTAGATAAGCATGTAAGATTAAGATAAGATTAAAATTAAAATAACCTTTATTGTCATTTTTTACTATGAGCACGCTGGCCCTCATTAAAAATGAAATTCTGTTGCCAACTCTCAAAAGAAAATATATATCAACCCATACCCATACCTAACACACATATACACATGCACATACACACACACACACACACACACATATACAGTATATATATATGGATGGGCTGGTCTCAAAACATATATATATATACTGCTGTATCCTCATTCTGGGAGAGCCTAAAGTAACAATAGTCCCCTCATCATTCAAAATAGAAATATATTGCTTGAACCTTCCTAAAATCTTACTTTTTTAATTTCATTTTTTGAGCCATATCAGGAAAAAAAGTTTTATTTTTGAAGGAAAACTGTCGACGTATCAATTATCTTTCCTCTTGTAAGACCTGCCAGCATGACTGCAAGTAGAAAAATGAATTTCCACAAGCTCAATAAAGCATTTCAAGGAAATGACTAATTTGGGGAGGGGGATTCCAATACACTGCAGTTGTGCTAGAAATAAATTGTCTTGCTAGAAATAAGGGAGTCTAGTGCATGAGATGATTCTGGAGCTGTGAAAGACTCCATGTGAAAGTACCCTTGGATATTAATTTTACTTATTTTGATGTATATATTTTTAATTTTTACCTATATTTATTAAGTATGCTTTCTTGCTGATAAAGCATTCATGTTTATAATCTTAATATAATCCTAAATCTTACTTCATTTACTTCTAGATAAGTACGGTAACAAAAAAGTGGATAGCAGAAGAAATAAAGCTACACTTCATCAATTATTGTAGTTGTTTATCATTTAGCAGGGAATATGAAATACTGAATGTAATGGGATAAACTTTTAAAGCAGATATTTATAAGAATGCACCAAATTAAACGTGAACTGCATTTCTTCATTTAATTTATATACAGTCCCAGTTATATTTGGAAGGTATGGTTTGGAAAAGATGAAGGAAAATTTGAGTACATCAGAGTATTGGCCACATTGATAGGTGTCCAATAGAGCACCAGTAATATAAGCATGATTTTCCATGGGTCACTATTATATTTACATTATGATATCAGGATACACATAACTTCACTGATCCCTTCTTTAACCTTCCTGAAGATACTCACACCCACAGCATTCTATGAGGTTCATTAGTTGTGGCTTATTCTTCTTTTCCTTTTTAAATAACATATGAGTGCAATTGGGCAGATACTAATTTAATTAACTATATAAAGATGGAATCTACGTTTTCTACCAATGCTATTGCCTGAACATTTGATACGTATGTTTATGTTGTGTCTGGAGACTCTGCTCTGCATATAGCAGCTGGGGTGTTAATTCAAGTGAAAGAGATTGAATATGAATTTTGTCTGCAATCTAATCAAATATTGTGTTCATCTTCTACAGATGTTTTCTTTTATTTATTTAAAAGTTAACACTTAATTCTTTGTATACTAATTTGCTGAGAAAATACTTGTATCTCATCCTTTTATTGAAATATGAAAAACATAATAAGAAACAATGGTAACTTTCTAATAGCATCTTAAAAAATTATTTTTGTGGACAATACTTTAGTTTTTCAGATGCTTGAGATATTATGCTCTATCCCAAGATTTAATTTAATTTAATTTAATTTAATAATATTTATATACCGCCCTTCTCCCTAAGGACTCAGGGCGGTTCACAGGGCAGAATAAAATACCAAATACAAACATTAAAAAGAGATTAAATGATTGCCCAAGTTAAAACAATAGGAATACAATTCTAAAAACCCCAAGATAAAATTAAGACACCAAAAATAAAACAACCCCACCGGTCCCCATCAGGCTAGGCCGGCTTGTACAAACAAAAACATCTTGAGATCGTGACGAAAGGAGCGAAGATCGGGCGCCATCTGGAGCTCTACTGGTAGCTGATTCCACAGCTCCGGAGCGCCCACAGAGAAGGATCTCCCCCTGGGGGCCACCAATCGACATTCTCTGATCGGTGGCACCCTGAGGAGGCCCTCTCTGTGGGAACGCACAGGGCGCAGGGAGCTTGATGCCGGCAGCAGATGTTCCCTAAGGTACTCCGGCCCCATGCCATGGAGGGCTTTGAACACCGTTACCAGTACCTTGAATCTCACCCGGAAGACAACTGGCAACCAATGCAGCTCGTGGAGCAGAGGTGTAACGTGGGAGTATCGGGAGACTCCCAACACAACTCTCGCGGCTGCATTCTGTACCAGTTGGAGCTTCCGGGTGGTCCTCAAGGGCAGCCCCATGTAGAGAGCGTTGCAGTAGTCCAGACGAGAGGACACGAGCGCATGAGTGACCGTGCACAAATCATCCCGGCTAAGATAGGGCCGCAACTGGCGCACCAGGCGAACCTGGGCGAAGGCCACCCTAGTCACAGCTCCTATATGGTCTTCCAAGGTGAGCCGTGAATCTAGGAGGACTCCCAAGTTGCGAGCCCTATCTACGGGGGGTAAAAGTTCACCCCCCATAGCCAGAGGTGGAATGTCCGAATAAACCCGGGATGAAGGTATGCAAAGCCACTCAGTCTTGTCGGGGTTGAGTTGAAGTCTGTTCCTCAGATATACAGTTTGATATAGTGGTTAAAGATGATTAACTGGAAGTTGGGAGACCATAAATTCTATTCTTGCCTTAGGCAAAAAGCCAGTCACTGACCCAAAGATACAAAAAAAAAAATCATTGAATTCATCTGTTGGAGGACTTTTGATTATATCAAGCTGATAGAGGCGGAGCCAAGATGGTGGAGAGGCAGCAAAGGCTGTAAAGAGCTCCTCCAAAAGTAAAGGTTTTATTTATATCAAGCTGATAGATCTATAATTTCTCAGGTATTCTTTCTTCATCTTCTTGAAGATAGAGACAAGATTTACTCTTCTCCAGTCTCCTGGGACCTCCAAGTTGTCCCAGAGTTCACAAATACTCTTGAGCATGGTTCTGCAATCACTTCTCCACGATAGCATTTCTCAGTGAAAGACTTACGTACTTTTAGTACATCACAATAAGTTAACCATTTATGTTTACTTATCATTGCTCATCATTTCTTGTGCTAAAAGCCCCAAAGTATTTTCAGGCAGAACTTAGATTTATTCCACACTCTAAGGATGGCCTGACATAATTAATGTTAGCTTTGCCATACCACAGACAGCCTAATCACTCTAATCTCAGCTCATGTCCTTCTAACCCCAATAAATCTCTATTTTTTAACAATACCCACATTTTTATGCAAGCAAAACAGCAATTAGAAAAATATTATTTCAAATTTGATAGGTCCAATCCTCCTCTTTCTTTTGTATCTTGTAATACCTTATATTTAACAAGGATTTTTTTTCTCTTGCCATACAAATTTAGATACATCCTTCTACCATTGTTTAAATGATGCATCAATTGTCAAAACAGGTAATGTATAAAACAAAACTAAAACATTCATCTTAATCACAGATTAATTCTTCCCAGCAGGGACAACTGTACTTTGTCCCATCTTGACATATTTTTTTAACTTCATTCCAAGTCTAACATATTTTGAAATAACATACAATCAATATTTGTCATAGTATTGCCCACATATTTACTTTTCTTTTCAATCTTAAAATCCATTCTATTCATCGAATTTGATTTTGTGTCCATATTTCTGTTAACATCTTTATCTCCTGTTTATTAATTTTTGAAACATGTTAATGCCCCAAATTCTTTTAATTTTACTAATGAAAAATTCAATTTACTCTAAAGGGTCTTCCAGAACCAGAACAAGGTCATTCAAAAAAGCTCTTAATTTGTATGACTTTTTTAAATTTATATACCCACAGTCCTCTCATCTTGTCCTATGTCCCTATTCAATATTTCACAGGAGAGGGAATAGTGGAGAATTTTGTCTTGCTCCTTTTAGTATCTCATGTGGTTTTCTGAAAATTTTATTCACAATTATTTTTGCCTTTTATGGAGTATAAATGTATTTCACTCATTTTATAAAATTTCTTCCAAAATTCATATCTTCCAGAACCTTAAATAAGAAAATGTAGTTCAAATTGCCAAAAGTCTTCTCTGCATCTATAACACATCTTGTTGTTCATTAAGTTGTTCCAAATATTCCAGAATATCCAACAGTTATAATATTGACAAATTAAACTGTAGGTAAAAACTACATTGATCATCATAAATAAATTCTTGCAAAAATATTTCATATTTTCAGCTAAAATAATAATATTGTCCTGTAGTTTTTTTTGCTAAAGTCAAATCTTGTCACTTTCTAGGTATTAATATTATATTAACATCTTTCCAAGTCTCTGGCATCTTTCCTCTTTGTAAAACAGAGCTCATCATACTTTGAAGAGATTGTAAGTGTTCATTGTCAAAATATTTATAATATAGACTCGATCTGGTCTAACTTCTTTATCCACACTGAGCAACTTTGCATACTTTGATCAATGTTAGAGTCAGCATCAATATTTTTTTGCTTCTTTTTTCATTTTTTAACCAAGAAGGCATATTCTTTCTCTTGCAGAAATTCTAATAGGAATCTTCTTCAGAACAATTATACCTGTATTATCCAATTGGAATTTTGTATTAAAATGCAGCTGCAGGACTTGATTTCTTGTCTTATTTCTAACAAAATGGATCAAAACATTCTTAGGAACATTCCTTTTTCTGGCAAATCTGGACTTTATTCTACACCAAATTATTCTATACCAATATCAAGTTGTGTGCCCATCCCTTCCTCCTCCAAGTCTAAAAAATTGACAGAATATTAATAATCTGTTCTTTAATATTGTCATTTGAAACCTCTACAAGAGGTCTAAATCTCAAATAGAATTCTTTCTCAGTTCCAGTAAAGCCAGATTATCCACTTCCCTTTCCAACTCTCTGCCTGGAACATCTGTCTTACTCTATAAAATTTCTACTTTATCATTTATTTGTTTTACCTCCAAAAATTTGCTTTATGGAACTTGCCATCTTTTTTACACCTTCTCTCATTTTTTCTCTAAACTTTACAAATCTTTCATCTGTTCTCTTTTTTTAAAGCATCCATTTTATTTTCTATCTCTTCAAATTATTTCTGAAGTATATCTTATGTAACTATGTTTTTGCAGATTGCTGTACCAAGCTCATCTTGACCTCTCTTGTCATTTTTAGTAGCCATTTTCGTAGTAAGCCAAAGGTGAAGTTGTCTCAAACAGGCAAAATAAGAAAACAAGCCTCTCCTTTATTTGTTTATTGTCTTTTTGAGGTTTTGTTTTGTTTTAGTAGCTTTTGACATTCTCAAGTAATCAAGATCTTAGCAACAGCTATCCTGTTTAATGTTAAGAGAAAAGGAAATAAAATTGAATTATGTGACACAAAAAATTGCAAATAAATCAGTGAAATGACTGGTTTATAAATTATGAAGAGAAAGATAAAAGAAAAAGAAATTAAAATTACAAGAGAGAGTATTAACATGGTATTCAGATAAAATACAGAAGGTATTTTATCAGTATTCTAATTGTATATAGGACAATATTATACTGCAAAGGTTTAATATTTTGGGATGATCATGGATTGTACAATAATGTGCTTACATTATATTACTCATTGAATACAGTAATATTACTTGGATTAAGTACACTGAAATAATCTATTTTTATAAGTCTGTTATTAACCTATTTTGTGACATCATCATATAGTGTAATAGTACAGTAGGCTTTCTTGAGATCCTCGAAGCTGGGTAAGATATTTTTTTAAAAAAACAAACCAGGCCACATATGTTATTGAATGTAGTAAGAGAGATATAAAATATGCTTTTAAAAAGATATGTGCATATTTAAAATGCCTTGACTATGTCTTGGAACAGTTAATTGTGTAATTTATTGAATGAAAGCAATATTGGATTTCACTGTTTTTATAACAAAGACGCTTATCTGAAGATCTGGATCTGAGGAAAGCACTTTGGTAATTCTCAACTATCCATGGAATCTTACTGTTGTAGAAGCCAAGTTCTGCTAAGGCAGATGAGAATTTTGATACAATTAGAAGGAGTTTTATCTTGACCAGTTACAACCTGGAGTAAATGCTGATCAGCAATAAGAATTATCTGATCTATTATATAACATAGTGATTGGATTACAGGAAATGATAGAAAAAATATTGGGGCAAGTTACATATACTTTTCTTCAAGTGTTGGTCATTGATCCATAACTGAATTGCTAAGGCATTTGGAATTGAAGAAAGAAGCCATTACATTCTATATATCAATAAAATTATCAAATCACCAAATATAGATGATATCTCCCAGGAATGCTAAAAGTATTTAAGTGTGAAAATGTGTACCTTCCAAAATAAAAGTATATGATACTTGTGTTATGAAAATCAGCCTTCTCGTCCAATAGTTTAAAAACTTTTAGAACAAAGTCTGGTGTACTATTTTAAGCACTAGGAAATCATAAAATACTGTAGATACTGAAAGCCCTATAAAATCATATACATATCTATTGAAAAGTTAGGGTTTTTTTAGAATTCAACAAAGCACACTTAAAGAAACTAAGCTTACTATAATTGCAGCCCAAGTGACAAAGGCTACAGCACTTATGCATCTTATCTGGGAGTTTAATGAGGCTTAGTTTTGCAGAAATATACCAGCTTGCACTAAAAGCACTTAATAAGACAAATTTAAGGACTATTATTTTGTAAACTAAGAATTGGGAAGGACTTTAAGAGAATGTTAAGTAAGTAAAGGCCTGCATTTTTTGTATGTATGTAAAGGAAATCACAACCTCTCTTAATATATCACAGGGAAGACTCTTAATTTGTATAATTCCAGATTCATTCAAATAAGACTATATGTACAAATCCTAAAGCAGAAAATCATACAGCGGTTAAAAAAGAAAAGCAAAAAAATATAGTTCCTATTAATAAATTCGCTCTTCCCCGCCTCCCTCCTCCCTGCATCCCAATGATTCAACACGACTTGCCATGCCTTTGAAATACTATCTAAATATAGTATTTGTTATTTGTTCTTCTTTTCAATATGGCAACAAGGAGATAAAGCAATCTTTCATCTGCTTGCTCTTTCTGATTATAGGATTGATGATGCCATGCAGCAATTTTTTATAAAACAAAAATATTTTCCACTAATAAGCCAAAATACAATACAATAAAATAAAGCCTTTCAATTTTTGTGTGTGGATACTATAGAAAGTAAATGAACTGTCAAAACCTCTCTTAATTTATTTGTACAGCAGAATTATAATACAGCAGAAAACATCTTACAGTAATGTAAACAAAGCTTTGCATGCAGTGCTAACCAGACAAGTTTATTTAATGTAATATATTGCACCAACTCATCATTGTTACCTTTCAGTCTGTTCTACTATGGGAACAAATTGTTATGACAAACAGATCCCTTGTGTTAAAATCTAATATGAACCTGCAGGCACCATTTGAAGTGTTTTGCTTCTACTAAAATGATTCAATATTACTTCCCACATTACATTTCTAATCTATTTTATGTGATACTTGTTCCTAAAAATGACTGTTTACGAAGCAACGCTGTCCATGTATTCAGGAAAATATCCCACCAAATTAAAGGAAGTTTACTCCATGCTAAACATACTTTGGACTAACTACAAACAAAGGTGGCCATAGAGTTCTCTGCCTGTAATCTGCAAAATTAATTGTTTGGTAAAAGTGAGCACAGTATATATTCTGTATTACAAGTAATTATCCTTCTTTTCTTGCACCAGAAGAGCTGTGCATCTTGCAATTTTAGCAATGGGCTAGCAAATTAACCAGCCATTTTAGGTGTTACATATACAGTAAAGTTGGAACAGAAAGCATGACTCAAACCCGCAGAGGCTAGAGTTTTCATTTCTATATATGTATAGAAATGAAAACTATATTTTAAGATTTCAAAATTGCTGGCAAGGACATACATACAGAAGTTCACAGCCTTAATCTTATAAAAGCATGAAGTATAATATGTAGATCCCTGTAGTATATACCTTAAGGCTGAGTATTTCTTTTGCTTCAAAAATGTGCTGACTTGGCTATGACTGCTAACCATCAGCTTTATATTTTTCAGTCACCTTTATCAGCTATGGAGTAGAAGGAGAGAAGCAATGAGGAGATTTAAAACAAAACTCTATGTTCCTATTAATGTTCCTATTTAAAAAAACAGCTGTGTTGCTCTATGTAAATTTTGTTTTCTAATTAGGAATGGAAGTGGGGACAATATTCTGGGTTTCACAACTCAGCACCACCATCCACCCAAAGTGACTTCTTTGAGACCAACAGATGATGAGAGAAACAACACATTGCCTAGCATAGGGTGGAAATCACCAATTGCTGTTCCATACAGTCTTCCTCAGCATCCATAATGGCAAACAAATATACATCTTTTTATTCATGTTTATTTAAGTATATTCAATCCTTTTCACAAAAGGATGCTTATTACCTAGTCAGTGTGTTTGGAAGACAAAGTTTGACGATGGTTATGATCTCAATGTTTAAATACAAAACATTGCATACTGTATTCCAGGTGTTTGTTTTTTCAACAAACTCATAAAAAGATTGGTTTGTTTTTGTCTCCAGTACCATAAGAATATAGAAACAGTTGTAAAACATGAAATGATTCATAACTTATTAAATAAAATAGCCAGCTAAAGTGGGACAAAATAAAAATATATCCTTAATTGATTAAAAATAATATCTTTCCAGAATATAGTTTTCAGTATCAAGTTGGTATATTTTATACTTAGTTTACATTTCATGGGACTGGCATATGAACAAATCTAATATATACTTTACACACCTACACACACATTATTGCTTCTAAGGCATTATTTTTCTGTAATCACTTACAAAAGAATTTAGAAATGGTGGCTATACAGTGGTTTGTTGCTGAATTACAAGTTCCATTGTACACCAGCCAATAAAGAGGTATTTTACAGTACTTTAGCAACATTTGTAGATTTCTCATTCCTGACCTAAAACAATAACAGTAATTTGAGTTCAAATTCAAATCTTAAGGGATTACTACCATTGAATGAAATTTCTGATATAGCCTTACTATACTGTAATTGCTACGACACAAATAGAATGCAATGATCCTGAACATCTTTATAGTTAGTCTTGTTTCTTCAGAAATAAGTTGTCTTTTGTGCAATTAATTTTCATTTGTACTCAGAACTGCAATTTTATTTCAATCCTTACTTTAAAAAAAAGAAATTACTGTCTTTTTATAAGAAACATAATAATCAGATCATATTGTGGATAATAAAAATACTGAACTAGAACACCACGATAACGACAAACAAATCTTACTGCTGCATTTAGAACATTAGTTTTATTAACAATAATATTAATCAGTAATTTTCAACAATATCTTTCATATGATCTGTTTCCATAGTGTATAGCATAAAGTTGGAAACAATGACTTGAACTTCTTTTAACTTGTGGAAATTTGATTACAAATTATCTAAAGGAAGCAATTACTGAATTTTATATAGTCAGTTACTTGTTAGAGGAGAAAAAAAAATCAGTGAATCTTTTGGAATATTTGACTACTTTTGAACAGATTTGTCTTCAACGCATAATGGATTATGAGAACATCTAAAGGAATTTTCCTTTATTTAAAAGTCAAGTGTCTTGTATTAAGATGTTCATGAAATTGTGTTTTAGATTTATCACTAATATAAGAAGATATAAATCAATATGTTATCCTGGGTCTGAGGAAACAAAACTGCCACAAACAAATACAGGGAATTGATTGTGGTGGAGGCAGAAGTTGGGAAATGATTGTTTAATAATGATAGTGGCAATTTGAAAACAAATGAAAAGGATAAAAAAATTGCTGAAAGGAATTTGAAGTACAGAATTGCAATCACATTAGCCAGAAAAGTGTTCAAACTTTAACTAAAGAAAGTTTTCTTTAAAAAAAAAGACTGATATAAAAGTAAAGTACATAAAACTTTGTTTCATTGTTTTGTAGCAATCTAGCAGTAAAATTTAGTAGCTGCTAAAAAGTAGAGAAGAGGGAAGAGAGAGAAGGAGGGTGGATACAGTGAAAGGGGAAATGGTCGAGCAGCACCCAAACTTACGTGTATGTATTTATGTATGGCGATATATTTGTTGACTTGTTTGTGGAAGAAATAGGAAAATAAAATTGTATATATATATATTTGTTTTCTGAGGTTTTCGCGGGTGTTTGTATGTAGATCTTTGGTCATTCGGGTTTTTCCCCACGTAGAATTGAAGCCACCAGCCTGAGGATGACGGATGAGATTTTGTCGAAATGTTGCTCTTATACCTTCAATTCTACGTGGGGAAAACCCCGATATATATATATATAATGGCATGGAAGAAATGATTCTTTATAATAATAAAGCCCCTGTGAATCAGACACTTTAAATAAATAAATAAATAAATAAATAAATAAATAAATAAATAAATAAATAAATAAATAAATAAATAAATAAATAAATAGTTTAGTAGCTGCCAACATCCTCTGATAAGCTCATTTTTATATTACACACACACACACACACACATGTATATATAATTTGCCCAACTTATATTGACTCCTCTCAATTTCTTGTGTCACAAAGCTAGTGCCTTTTATAGCAATTTTCTAATAAAACTGACTACTAACTACACCGACTACACTATGTCAACACTGTTCCTTCTACAAATAAGATAAGGCAAAATCACAGGATATGTACCTTTTTTTGTTTCCAGTACATCTGGTGTTGTACTATAAACAAAAGTCACTAGCAACTAGTTAGTCAACTTTAACCCTTATTCAATTTATTTAGCTATGTACCGTTCAATTAGATACTTTTCTCAAGAGAGAATAGGAAAATTATTTCCTCTTGATTCTCTTCTTACTATTGCTGAGAGTATTATCTATTTTGAATTCTATTTGAATTTTATTTGAATTCTATTCAAGAGGCAGGTTATTGAGGCAGGAATAACATAGTAGGCTATCTTGCTTACTTACTTACTAAATTTGTAAGCATTTGCATAGCAGACTTCATTATTATACATCTACTCTGGTAGCAAACTGGCCATAATGATCTAGAACAACTATAAGAATAATTAATTCTTTATTAATAAGCTTTAGCCTAAAATTAATTATATGACTCTGTGAAATATATTCTTTTTCAATTTGTTTCCATTAGGTATGTGCTCAGGGATAATCTGAATCCTATTGGATATCCCAGGTCACACTTTCCTTACTTCCAGAAGAAAGTAAGTTGAGGCTTTTATCAAACTGTTTTAAAATCTGGTTCCCTCTATGTATTGCATAGTTCTATGATCTCTAGTTCATCTTTATCAATGAAGGCATATAATCATGTCATAAATAATCATGGA
This sequence comes from Vipera berus, assembly GCF_964194415.1. Taxonomy (NCBI): domain Eukaryota; kingdom Metazoa; phylum Chordata; class Lepidosauria; order Squamata; family Viperidae; genus Vipera; species Vipera berus. The sequence goes on along the minus strand of NC_138202.1, from coordinate 289,447,457 downwards.
AACCTACAGTCGATTGAATATTTTGCTAGCCTCCTCCCCCTTAGTCAGGTAGGCAGCTACACTAATACATAATACTTGATATTGTCTATTTTTAATAATACATTTCTACAATACTTCTATTGGAAAGTGTTTTTTTAAAAAAAGAAATTTCAAACAGACTGACTGAAAACTTTGAAGTAGATGTGTATGTCATCACATAATTAATACTATTCTGCTATAAGGATGTTTTTAACAAGCATCTTTCATTCAAACCAATTGATTCAGAAATATTTTTTAAAAACAGAATTGTTCATGGTTTAATCCCAACCAGTTTGGTAAAAGTATTGGAAATTAAGTTTTATTTACTGTATGGAGAAATAAATCATAAGGAGCTTGGTAGCCCTTTTTCAAAATAGATCATATATAATGCATACATTTTTGTGAGCTGAAGATTACTTCATCAGAGCCATGGAGTAGCTAAACTAATCTGGGATTTAAAATAGGATGATGGGGGTGGAGAGTGAAGGAGGAGGGAAAGTCAGAAGATAGGGTGGGCATGTGAGATACTGTAAATTACAAGTACTTATCAAATAGCAATTATAATGCTATTGTGTTTGTTGAGTTCTCCTGGGATAGTCTGATATTTTTGTTGTATGTGAACCCCCCCCCCCAAAAAAAGCTCAAAGTCTTTTTTCCACCCCATAAAATAGCTACTTTGATATGTGTATAGTAATGGAAGGTCCTGGAAGATTGAAATGATTGGCATTTTTTCCTTGTTTTGAAGCCTGATTAATTCCTTTGCACAAAGTCCTGCATAGAATCCAGAGGGGTATTCTTGGCATATCATAAAACCCTAGTAAGACCACACCTGGAATACTGCAGCCAATTTTGGTCACCATATCACAAAAAAGAGTTTGGAAAAACTAAGATGATCAGGAGACTAGAGACTAAAACATATGAAGAACAGCTACAGGACTTGGGTTTGGCTAGTCTAAAGAAAAGAAGAAACAGGGGAGACATGATAGTAGTGTTCCAGTATCTGAGGGGCTGCTACAAGGCAAAGGGGGCCAGGTTGTTCACCAAAGCACCAGATGGAAGGACAAGAAACAATGGTTGGAAACTGATCAAAGAGAGAACCAACCTGGAACTAAGGAGAAATTTCCTGTCAGTAAGGACAATAAACCAGTGGAACAGCTTACCCTCAGAAACAGTGGGTGCTCCATCACTGGAGATTTTTAAGAAGAGACAGTCACCTGTCTGAGATGATGTTGGTTCTCCTGCTTGAGCAGGGGGCTGGACTAGAAGACCTCCAAGGTCCCTTCCAGCTCTATTCTATTCTATTGCATGTATCACATTAGAGAAATATGTGAAGGTGCTTTAATCTTGGGGTTATTATTTGTCTAAATACAGGGGAAACCATATCTGAGCTTGTTGCAGGGTCTGATTCCCATATTACTATAACTATCTTTTCATCTCAACATCTCTTCATATTATTCTGTTACATTCTGTATGCTATTATTTTTATGGTCTGTCTTTTAACAGTCTCTTTTTTCACGTGAAAACATCAAATTATCTTGGGGAATATAGGCAGAATGTGATGTACACAACTCAGTTCACTTCTGCTTCTTTCTACATACTAATTGTGGGAATGCCCATACATTTTACTATTCAATTACTTCTTACCTTGGTGAGCTGTAATTTGCTAATCATCTTGTTCAGTCTTTTTTTGTAGTATTTTTTTTTAAGTGTTGTAAAAAAATATTAAATTCTTTATGCTATTTCAATATAAAGCCCTGTTTTGGTGCAGGAATTTTATTTTATCATTAAAGGTTTTCCAACTGCCATTTTACTATATTATTAGAATATAATATTTGAATGATGATCGTTTTGCTGATTTAAGTATTATCTAGTAGGAATCCCAATATGTGTATCGTTTCCCAGTAGCTCTCATTGCTCCAAAAAGTCAGACTTTCCCTAAGAAGTCAAACCATTCTCTGTATTAGTCAACATCTGGAAATGAAACAATGCATTTGAACAATGGAATTTCATGACAGACTTGTAGAGGAATGTTTTTCCCACCTCCCTTTCTCCACAAGCTTCATTCTGTTATTTCTGGCCTCCACAATATTATGTCATTGTGGTATTCAATTAATTCTACTTCTCTCATTCCACCTGATTTTACATTTCTCAGATATCAGCTCTGAAATACCTAGCTGGATTCCAAAGGCTTCTTTTACAATTCATGTATTCCAACATTAATCATCCTAGTGCTCAGACATTTGTGAGTTTATCCAATTGGCTTCCAGAGAAGGAGTGGGAGTGGTTACAATGGTAATATTTTGTCTGAGGCGATGATTCCTGTCATTTTTAAATCCACAGTTGCTCATATGCAAAAGACAAGGGATCAATAGATATCATGTGAGCCAGGCTGGTCAGTTGCTGTGATAAAGCTCAGTGTAAAAACATCCTTTATTTCCTTAAGCTTCTCTTACTCAAACTCCAGTGTTACCATTAATTAACCTTATATGTGAGTTTGCATGACCTTGCCCCTGTCTTCCTGAATATCCATGCATAAAGTATGGATTTTTGAGAGGAAATCTTATACTAATAAAACTCTTTAAAACACTTTCTGTTACAGGGACCAGAATTTAGTTGTTCACATTTTCTCAATTTCTCTTCTGCATATGAAGTAGTAAATAGTACAGGGATATATATGCCTTCTCACTGTTTTTTCATAGACAGATTTTCAAACCGTATTTACTCTATAATTCTGTACCCTTTTATTTGGGATTAAACCCCATTTTATTCAATGGAATTTCTGAGTAGACACATATATAATTGCACACCATTGTCTAAACATATAACAAAAGAGGTGGAGACTTTCATTTTAAAGCTGTTATTTTCATGAACCAGAAGCTTTGCTGGAAGGATTTATGATTTTAAATTGATGCTGAGTCATAATGTAGATTACTACAGAACTAGGAAACACAATTCCTCATGTTCCAAATGAAAGAAAAACAAATGCAAACAATTTTCTTATCTCCTATTAGAAATACTATAAATACCAGCAATTTCTCACTTCTAAAGTGATGGGGAGAGAAGCTTAAACTGTGTAAGCTTCTGCACAATTAAACTAATTAAAAATACATCATTCAAGTATGATTGGTCTCTGATTTTTAAAAAGACATCAGAGTATTTGAATTGGAAGTGTGGGTCAAACAGTATAAGCAGAAAAATGAAGCATTGTGCTATGTTTTCAATATCTCTAGATCTAATATTTGCCAAAACATTTTTGTAATATAATATATCTTGTTTCTGTTTCTCATGGTTCCAGAGGTTTTGCAAAGTTCTCAAGCAGATATTGCATGTCAAACATAGGCCAAAATAGACACACACATTCTAAACAAAGTGTTCTTTAATTGTATAACAAAATTTCTAAAAAAAAATAGCCAAAGAAGTCAAGTCTTACAAGGCAGACACTTGCTACCTTATCCATGTATAGATCTCCCTGGATTTATTTATTCAAACTTCCCTTTATAACTACAGAAAGCAGAACTTCATTGATCAAAACAAAGTAATTTCAAGGACAAATATGTCGAACTGGAATGGTTTTGCTATTTATCATTGTACAAAATAGAATGAGCAGCTTGACATTTTGAGCCAAGTTCCAACCTGTGTTTCATTTAGTCATCAAAATGTAATCAGACTTATCTGTTTAAATGTTCACAGAAAGTTACGGTAAGTACGTGAGAATATACTGTATGTATAGTGAATGAAATAAATGGCAGCTAATTTCAAGCTTCATTTAAATTTGATATCCCTCCTATTATTGAAATACACCAGTTCGGGTAAACAGGTATTTCTGTCTGAATTAATGTTTGGCCTCTCCAGTGTCAAATTAAAAGATAAGCAACTGTATTCAGGATGTTTCTGCAATAGCTTTTGAACTTCTTTGTTTAAACAAAAGTCTGGGCACCTTCTAAAGAAACCTTTTTGTTTGTTTGTTTTTGTACCTTTTAGACAGTGTTGACTTTTGCTGACTGACTAACTAGTCCTTGTAGTTTTCTCAGCAAAGTTTCTCAGAAGTAGTTTACCTTTGTCTTCTTCCTAGGGCTGAGAGAAAGTGAGTGGTCCAAGATTGTTTCAACTAGCTTTAAGATTAAGACAGGATTAAAATTCAAGGTTCCCATTTTCTAGTCTGATGCCTTAAACAATACCAAACCGGCTTTCAAAGAAGCCATCTAGAAGATGCTTATTTTAGCACACTTTAAAAAGAATGTTCTGATAACTTTATTATCTACCAATGTTAACAAATTTATAATTCTAATTTTATAAGAATGATAAATATTTGATATTCATTTAATGAATATTATACATAGTACCAAATCCAAATGGAAAAGTGAAATCTACAAAGAAAAAGAAACCCAAATGGTCATCAGAAGATGAGGCTAATCCTGGGAATGCTGAGATATCTGGTTGCCCTGCAGACTCGGCCACAGGACTAAGTCTTGCTCACTTGCATACCAGGCCTTTTTCTAACAGATTGCACTAAAGGAATGATTGGGGTTTTTAGAGTTTTGGCTAGCCTTCTGTTCTAGACTAAAAGGTGTTTTACTACCAGCTTTTGACCTTAATGTGTTCCTAGTGTACCCTTGTTTACAAATAGCCAGGCTCTAGGATAGATCTAAGGCTTTGTTTTTATTTGATACCTCATCAATGTTCTGTCCCAGCCTACGTGAGTCCTTGTTATACTCACAAGGAGAAACCCCTCTTCCAAGAAACAGGCAGGAACCTCAAGAAAAAACCAACCCCTTTTATTCTCACAGACCTGAGTCAATGTCCAAGGCAAACAAACACAGTCCACAGAAACTCGATTCACAACACGAACGGTTGCCTTCAGCAACCAGCACCTCCCACATCTTCCTTTTTATAATTCAGCCAAGGTGTGGCTTCCTAATGCCTTCTCCTTTGCCTTTGGAGCTACCCGTTGCATTCCTCTGACCTACTGAGTCCTTCGGGAAAGGGCGGTATACAAATCCAATTAAATAAATAAATAAATAAATACTCGTTTCTCTTGCCTGCGCTTTCGTGCATCCTGAATTTTTCCCAGCTGTTCTTCATTGTCCAACTCAGGCTCCCAGCACGGCTGTGTCTCAGCTTGAGCGCAAGTAGAGGGGCCAGGCTCCTTGTCCAACTGTAAGTCTTGGAGCTCCTCAGAGCCTTCCTCTGACTCTAATGTCACTCCAGGCCCCTCCTCCTCATCTGATTCCTCAGGCTCAGCTGCCAGATCCACTGGCTGGCGAGGAATCACAACAATCAACTCTTTGAACCATATATATGAAAGCTGGTCTCACTTCTGACCTTGATGGAGCTCCTGGCTTTTTGCATCTTTAGCAAGGTTATTGATTTATTTGTTCAACAATTTACCTATACCCTTTACAAAAGCTAGCAAACATTTAATCCCAGTGTTACATTATATAAAAGGCATGGAACTATTACCTACTTTAATAAAGCATTCCACTCAGATTGAAAACATACATGCACACATATCTAATTGCATATGAATATGAAGTTGAGATGTTTAATAACAGTAGATAACATAAAAAATCAAAATATCCTATGTTTGCATAAATGGAGATGATTTTAATTCTCCTTCCCATTTTACTTATGTTTCTGTTTTGTACTCCCTCTCCCAAATCATCTGAAAAAGGTTTATGGAACTATTGGCTTTACCATCTGAACTGTATGCATAATTCTTGTATGGCATTTCTGCTGGAAATAATAAAACTATTTTCCCTAAACCCTTTACACAAAGGAATCTAGCAACACAGGTGAGATCCCCACATACCATTCTTTCTTAGAATGTGAGTCCTAGGTAATAGCAGTCCATTTTTTATATGCTTTTTACAGTAATAAAAATGGAAATTATGCAGAGCATGAAATTGTATGAATGTAAGACAAGACATCATGTCTATCAATTCAAATAAGAAATTAAATGTTATAGAAAACATGCAAGGCAGAAATCAGTGGAACCTACATTGGAGTCTGTGAACCAATAATGGTGATTCTAAGAATACTGCAATCAGTCTTTAGTATGAATGCCAAAATAAAAAAAAAAATTTTAAATAGACAATAGCTGAAGAGATTATTTATTATTGCAGGATTTTTTTGTTCTCCCTTGAAATAGTAGTGAGGACACTTACTTCCCATTCGGAAGAGTGACAGTTCAATCCTAAATAGCAGCAGATGTTTTTTTCTTAGGATGCAAAGAAAAAAAATCTTCCGTAAACTCTGTGTGGCATCAAGGAAGGCATCCAGCCACTAAATGCTCAGCTCCATCCAGTTGCCCTGACTCTATTGAAACAATGGAAAAGTTGGGGCTATTACCCCAAGCCTTAAATATTTCAGGCAAGAACAGTGTTTCATCATATTTGGCAATTTTATAAGCTTATTCTTTTTCACTTTTTGCAGTTGAATTTGAAAATGAATTTTCAGGAGTTCCACATATGTCATCATGAGATGGTTTATCTATTCTATAATGCTTGCAGATATCTAGGTATTTTTATGAATTTAAAATTATAATATACATGGACCATTAAGACAGGTTCAGTAATACTGATTAATATCTAGCTCACATCTGAATACTGGGTATGAACTTGTGTTACTCTGCACCCAAGCTATCATTATTTCCTGTTCAAAATAGTATTTATTTGCACATACAAAATGAACTAACAGCCACATCAGAATGGTTTCTATCATCTTGGAGCTATCATGAGAAAAGAGTAATTGTTAGGTGTTGATAGAAAATGGAGAATGTAAAAGTACATTTTTATTATCATAGTATATATATATGTGTGAATTGAAGCACATTCCAAATAGTCAGTGATAAAGGAAAAGACTGAAGCTGTAGCGCTATGAATACTTCTAAAGCAAGTATTATCACTAAATTCCATGGGGGACTTCTTATGAAGACAGGCAGAGAACACTGCAATATAATGTAAAGTCAATGCCAGGCAAGAATTTTGCTAAAGGATATAATGGAGTGGATCAGGATTTGGTCATACTCTGCATAATACAAAAAGGCAAGGACTGAACATAGCTTCAAATATTTATTTTTAAAAACTATGTATATATCTAACATAAGATTTTTTGCATTTAGATCATGTATCTATTAGCTATTGCCTAATTGGTAATCAAATACACACACACACACACACATTCTTCCTTGATAAAATATTGTCATAAGGCTTATAAGGCTTCATGAATTGTGGTGTACAAAACATTAAGAAAGTATTTTGAAGTGCCGATAATAAATTATTTCATTTGATGTGTTTCCAAACTATACAAAATTCTGCTCACTACTTTTGTTTGAACTTTCTCCCTCTGAATTTGTTAATTTATGTGTTCATATTCCATGATTTTTGTGGTCTATCTTAAGCATTTTAAATAGAAAGGGTGAGATAAAAATAAGACATGAGTCTCCCCTTATCCAAAATCTTACTCTCTTCAGAGCTATTTTTGTAACTCTTTACTCCATCTTTTCTTCATTGTATGTTTGGAGGTGGGAAAACCAGAACTCTAGAGAGGATGAACACAACATATCGTTTCTAAAAAGCATTAAAATATCAGAAGTTTTATCTACAACCCTTTTTTCAAGATAATCTGTAAAATGCCAATTTTATTATTCATTCTGATTGCATGGTGTATCCTTTTTCACTAAGCTATCCATAACTTGAAAGGCTGATAGATCATAACCACATCTAGGGGGAATAAGACTTTCTTCAAATTATTACTTTATTACCATAATACAATTTTCTTTTGTAATATTAAACTTTGCACTCATGTTTGTGTGCTCTTGTTCTATCTCTCCCTTTGAATATTCCTGTTTGTTGTAAGTCCTTATAAGTTTCTTAGGCACTTTTTTTCAAACAAATACTTATCTGTGATACAGCTTTTAAAACTGGGTAGGGCAGATGGTAATAGTAAAGATTGGCTACTGCCATTAATGGGCTTGCATAAACAATATGACAGTTGTACCCAAACAGGAATTTTTAGTTTATGTTGAAACAAAAAAGGCTAAGGAGATTTTGAAATTTGAATATCATCCAAAAGCAATAGAATAGAGTTCTAATAAGTGGGAATGGATTAGGGATACAAGGAGAATGGGGGAGGAGTAGAGGTTGTAAAAAGAGAGCTTTTTTAAGGAGGATGGAGGGAAGAGGAGGATGAAGTGGGAGAGGGAAACCATTCAGGAAAAGCTATGGAAAAATATTCAGGCATGTTGAATAAACAGCAATTGTAGCAATGGCTGTACGATACATTGAACCTTTCAGGAAGAATCCTGCAGAAAAATCTGCTCAAATTCACGGTAATAGTAATCCTGCACTGTCTTTGCTGTGGAAGATCTTGCCTTAGTTTCACATATTCTACATTCTCTGTACAAAGGAAATAGGTGGCTTTTAGAATGTATGTTTGTATGCCAACACACAGTCCACTTTTAATAAGAAATTCTTTATAAGGAAACAAGATATATCAGGACAGATTAAAAAAAAGACAAGACTTCGTGGCAATTACACAATTTCTTTTTCTCATGGCCTAAAATAAATATTTGACTAGTCAACTATTTCATTCCTCCCAAATTATAATAGGAGCTTGTTCTTTTTAAAAAAAAATTGGTAAGAATAAAGCAAGAAGAGGAGATTTGAATTCACTCACAGGGGAAGTACTAGTACTATAGGTGAAAAGCATCTGGGCGTTCTAATAAATCACAAATTTGAGCATAACACAACATTATGATGTAGCTGTAAAAAGTAAGTGCTATTTGAGGTATATATGAGTTCAGATAACAGCAAATAATTATTTGATTGTACTCTGTTTTGGCAGATCCCTTTTGGAATACCATGTTCAATTTTGGCAGACTAAAAACAATATTTACACATTTAACATACAAAAGGGAGATACCTAGATAATGACGTAAATGAAAGCCAAGCATTGTGAAGAAGAATTACAAGAAATGGATAGGTTTATCATGCAGGACAGAAGTCTGAGGAAAGATGTTAATAGTGGAGTTCTTTTACATTGTTCTGAAGGGCCTGACTAGAACTAGGAAGTAGATTCAGGTTAGCTATTAAGAGGCATTTCTTGATACCAAGAGCTGCCAAGCACTAGAATATGTTGTTTTAAGAAGTGATATATTCAGCTTTTTTGGAAGCCTTCAAAAGAGGCTGGCTACCTCCAAAATACTTTAATAGTTCCTGCACCAAGCAGGAGTCGGATTAAATGACTTTTGAAATCCCTTTCAACTCTGATTCATGTACAAAATTGACAAAATTGAACAAAATTGACTTCTTTAGGATGCAACCAAAGAATTAATTACTTGCATACTAAAATAATTTAGTGAAGCTAAGCCTTGTTAAAATAAAGGAATGTGATGATACTACTTTGTTTAATGGATTTATCAACTGGTTATAGAAGAAAACAGCTTACATGGTCAAACTTTCTCTTGAGCTTCAGCTTCTCACTGTTATCTGGATTGCTGGTGGGGTAGTTGGTTGGGAGGAATAACATGTATACACTGCTCTTTTAGCTGTACTCTCTCTTATACCCTCTCTGATACACACATACACACACCTACTTATTTTGAAATAATTTGTTCTCCAATAAAAACAAAAGTCCTGAGGCAGACCATAAAAATGTCAGGCCTCCGCAAATCAGGCCTTATTTGATTCAGACTAGGGATTTGGAAATTTAATTCAATTTAAGTTTGTGATCCAAGGATATACCGATTCAAGCTGCTTTGAAATTAATATTTTTTAAAAAGTCTGTAGACTATAATGGGAAGCACTTAAATGCTTGTGGCTGCAACATTTTTGGCACAATGGGATGAAAATAGCAAGAATATTAAAATCTTTAGATGACATTAACCTTGCCACATTTGAATTGGATATTATTAAGAAGTTCACCACAACTAAACCTTGAAATAATCTCCCTGTAATTCTTTCAGGAAAAACAACATAGTAGGGAAAAATAGCATGCATGAAGAAAGGATAGCATAGCAGTCTTCAAATTTTCCAGAAAACCAGTAAACTATATTAAAGCAAGGCAAAACTATATTAAAGCAAGGCAAAAGGGATCATCCTTATCAATCAACCTATAAAATATAAGCTTATTTTTCTATTTACTTTGCTACATTTCCAGGTTTGATATAATACCATAAGCACCCATTGACCTGTCCTTGTGAGGAACTATAACTCTGCTGTTCTCATCACCAGGCTTTGTGAGGTGCAAAAATGATTGACAACTTCTTTAGGGGAAAAAAAGTCCCATTTCAATAGGGGTTCAGACTAGGCAAGCATCATTAACAAATCTTAGGACTTGGTTGGATTGACTTTTCAGATGGGTGAGTTAAAGTGTTTTATGTTAGATCCTTAACTGACAGAAAAACATTTTCCTTAATGCTGGACTTTAGCACAACAGCCAGGCAGCAAAGAGTACAAAGCTTACCTTTTTGGGGGGGAAGAAAATATTAATAGATCCTTACTAAGGAAAGGGGAATTCCCCCATTTCATTTCCCTTACCTGCTAAGCGTAGAGCTGCTTAGAATTATGATGTCAGTTGTCCAACTAACAGGTAGTAGGAACTAAGATGAAGTGCTTCTTGGAGACCTTCCTCTATACCTGTTGTCACTAGGGCAATTTCTAGCACTATTTTTCCTCCTTCCTTCCATCCTGGTTTAAATCAATTTTATGTGCAGCACAGGAGAGGGGTTTGTTTTTTTCAAAGGAGCACTAAATCTGGGTCTGAAAACTACGTCTGGTGCACTAAACCTATAAGATACCTGTATAAACTGTGAAGGAAAAGTCTTTGTTGAAGCCGATCCAAGCCAATATGGCAAAGAGGGCAGTATCCAGTGTCTCAAGAGTGAGGGGTGAGCCTGCAGCAATTAAAGTAGCCCACAGGAAATGGGCAGATCCCAGTCTGACATACCAGCAGTCAAAAGCTCAGCATGTTAGGCCACATTTATGTTGGAAGAAATCAGCCTTACTGTTACTACATTACATCAGTGCTAGAGAGGATGAGGTTTGCTCCCCGTTTACGTTGTTAGTTGCAAAGTAGTGTCCAACCCATCACAACCCTATGGACAACATTCTTCCAGGCCTTCCTGTCCTCTACCATCTTCTGGAGTCCCTTTAAGCTCACGCCTACTGCTTCAGTGACTCCATCCAGCCACCTCATTCTCTGTCGTCCCTTTCTTCTCTTGCCCTCCACCTTTCCCAGCATTAGGCTCTTCTCCAGTGAGTCCTTCCTTCTCATTAGGTGGCCAAAGTATTTGAGTTTCAAATTCAGGATCTAGCCTTCTAAAGAGCAGTCAGGGTTGATCTCCTCTAGAACTGACCGGTTTGAATGCCTTGCAGTCCAAGGGACTTGCAGGAGTCTTCTCCAGCACCATAATTCAAAGGCCTCAATTCTTTGGCGCTCAGCCTTTCTTATGGTCCAACTTTCACAGCCATACATTGCAGCTGGAAAGACCATAGCCTTGACTATTTGCACTTTTGTTGGCAGTGTGATGTCTCTGTGTTTTTAGTATGCTGTCTAGATTTGCCATTTATATAGAGTAGCTTTCCCTGCCACTGTTGGTGAGGGTTGGGCTTCCACCTTTATAGTTCCTTCATCAGAGAATTGTTTAACTAATAAGGAAGTACCAAGGAGAAAACCACATCCCCACCAATACTGCAAGAGCAAAGTAGTGTATATAAATGGGAAGCAAACCCTACACTTACTAGCACTGATGATATTATCTTGTCAGGTCATGGAATATCTGCAAACAACCAACTTCGGAGAAAATCAGGGACCACACAATTCAACCTTGAGCTGCTGTATATTCTTTTCTATTATCAGTGAGTTATAATGCAGAGCAAGACGCTTACTTGTACAGGAGTAAATGGCATTTGTTGTCTTTATCATTACCATTCTACCATTCTTATAAGCAATAAAGATTTGAGCCAACATTTGTAAGCCTGTATTGGCATTCATTCATTTCCTAGAGATTTAAACCTGCCCTAATCATACATAAATTAAGCATAAGGGTTGGCGCAAGAGCGTGGACTAGACTAGTTAGTCATGAGCGTATATTCAAAGAACTGTGTTTTACTCCAATTTAGTTTGGCAGGACCAGCATGAAACTCTCTAGTACTTTCATTAGTACTAGAAAGTCTGAAATTATGGTTTGTGGCCGCCACCTTAAGAAACTGAAAGCCAAAAAAACAAACAAAGCTGAAAGCAGCATTTACCTTTTCACCACAAAAGAACTCCAGTAAACAGAGTGAAGTGAGATTATAATATTTATTGGTACCTACTCATGTTAAAGAACCCATCACTCTCCTCAACTCTCACTAAGCATTCTTCGTATATAGAAGTTGAAGTTATGCTTACAGTTTGTACAGTAATAAGCCAGAAGCAGCACAAAAGCCATTCAATCTACAAATGTCTTCAAAAGTCAGTGAACTATCTGAAGTCACCTGGCTGCCTCATGAAATAGTGGGTTCTCCTCCACTGGAGACTGAATAGTCATGATAGAGATGCTCTTAGAGATCCTGCATCAATCAGACAGCTGAACCAGATCATCTCTAAGCTTACTTCCAACTCTGTGAGTCAGTTCTTTTATGGAAGAGTTGTCTCTACTTCAGTTCATGAATCTGCTTCAGTTACATAGTTTTTATCAAAGCTTCGTCAAATTGAAGCATCTCTTCAGAGACTTGCATAGCCCTTAAAAACATGTTATAAAATGGTTTATGCCCTTTTAAAATCACACATAAGAATCTGTATGTATACTTCATGTCATGCATATGAACACTGCACTGAATTCATTTTAAATTATGTTTCAGGACAGAGGATTAATTCTGATTTCACTAAGGTAACTAACAAAACATCACATATCAGTTTTGATGTTATTACCAAATGTACAAGAAGCAATAATTAGAAAAGGGAAAGGAAGATAAAGAAATTCAAATATCAATACTTAATTATGGTATCAGAAAATACAGTCACCTTTTATCACTTGACTTTGTGGTAACACTGCTTGACTGGTTCAGTTTCACTTTTGCATTCTGTAAAGCATATTGTTACCAATGTAAACCCTTCTAGAGTGGTAATTTCCCATAGTGGTTGTAATTTATGGAGTTGTAGCTCAGTATATTTAAAGTCTGCTGTTAAGCAACTAAATTGGTCATTAGGTCAGTGTCCAAAATAAGACCTGGGTTTAAATATGATTTCTTTCATTCCTTTATTTACAAGAGGATTTATGTTACCTTTTTATTCATTTGGACATACTTCAGCTGATAAAAATTTAATTAACTCAAATAGAGGAGATGCTACAACAGGGATTGATAGGGGAAGCAACCCTCCACAAAGAAAAAAAAAGGACCAAGTCTAGTGGATGAACATGATAATCAGAAACAAGAAATTTTGAAGATATTCTGAAGATGAAAGAAATTGTGCTACTATAAGAAATTTGGTTCCTGAGATCATGTTCTGTGTTATCTGGATGATGGATTGCTGGCATGAGATACAGGCTATACCTCAAAAAGATCAGGAAAAATATACAGTATCTGCCCAAAGTATGTTGATCAGAAGGTCTTCAGGATGAATCTTCTAGGGACTAGAATCAGAAAATTTAAAATTGTAAGGACTTGTACACTGTAAGAGTAAAAAAGAGAACAATTAAACTAAGACTAATATAAATAATTCAGTGAGAAATCAGAAAGGGCTCTGATTTGGAATTCATTTTTGTTGTGTATATTCTAAAAACATGCAAAATTTACTTCTCAGCTTCACTTCACACAACATACATAACATTTCTGTCACACTAAGTAACAAGGCTTATCCACAGTAACCAGTAGCATCAGATCAAAAGAAGTAGCTTCTACATGCAAAACATCTTCAAGATAGAAGTTTACTTTGCTATTTTGCTTCAGTTGAGTGCTTTGCTCAAACCTATTCTCTTTAAGAAACAAGAATGACTAAAATAACTGGAAGAGAACAAATGGTGTCCTTATCTTAAAAAAAAAGGTTATGGAGGAGAAAGATTACCAATGGAATAACAAATTAGTCTGACATAAATACCTGTGAAGATTCGAGGGCAAAAACTTAAGAAAAATTATCTACAAATATCATTAAGAATTCATCTTGAATTTTCCAAAACCAAGTCTTACCAGATTAATCTTATTCCAGGTTTTGAGTAGTAGTGTCTGTGGTGCTCCCTGAGCTAGTTTTCTTGAAGGTGTTTCATTACCCAGCTAGATAATAGCTTCAGTGCTCTGAACCTCAGTGCTCTGCTCAGTACTGAAAATGTTACATAGCTACCATGTTTTCCCGAAGGTAAGACCTATCCCAAATAAGCCCTAGCTTGATTTTGGGGGTGGGCCTAATATAAGCCCTACCCCAAAAATAAGCCCTAGTTTTGGGGCAAGGTACATGTCTAAAAAATCAAGCTAGGGTAGGGGTGGGGTGGGGTAGGTGGAGATGCCCCATATGCCCCTCACCCCCATAACCATTGCAGCCTGCCTCTCCTTGCCGACTCACTTCTTTTGCAACATCCCCCCGGCCTGCATTTTGCAGTCAGAGGCCTTTCTTGAAGGTCTCCTCAACCGAGAACTGAGCTATGGATTCAATCCATAGCTTGGTTTTCAGCTGCAGAGGCCTTCCAGAAAGGCCTCTAACTGCAAAATGCAGGCTAGAACTCAATTCTCAGCTGCAGAATGAAGCTGCTCCTTCGGCCGTAGAAGACGTGGGCCGGCTGGGCGAGGCTGTCGGTGCCAGAGGTGAATGGAAAAGACACGCCATGAAAATAAGACCTGGTGCCTCTTTTGAAGGCAAAAAAAAAGACTGGGTCTTATTTTGGGGAAAACACGGTAGCTAATGAATCATCTGTAAGAAAACAACCAAGGTCAGACAGCAGCAAGGGTTACACAGTTCAACCCTGAGCTCCATATATTCTCTTCTATTATCAATTTGAGTGGATTGTGAGAACATTGTAGGTTTAGTATAGTTTAAGTTCAGAGACACATAATACAATTAGGAAAGCAGGTTAAATATAGATGGGTGAATCTCCAGCTGAACTGAACACTTTGCTGAAGGAGTATTAATCCATGGTTTCTTATCACATTGGAGTGAGTTATCAAAGGCAGAACCAGATTGTTTGGCCCTGGGTCCTATAATCAACATCTTTTTTAATGACTTAATTGAAAAGGTAATGGGAATACTCATTAAATTTATGGAAGATACAAAATTGGATGGGTAGGCGGAAAGAAAATACGAAAAATAGCCTTGATTAAGTTAGAAAAGTGGACTGAAAATAACAGAATGAATTTTAAGAGAAAATGGCTTTTAAAAAATAAGAATTTTTATTTGGTTAAAGCGACTAATCCATCCTCAAATGTATTGTTTCAGAAACCTTTTCACGAGTTTATAAAAACAACTGGGCTAAAACACAAGAAGTGGGCGGAGGTAACACAGGCTAATGTGCTAGTATAAATATTATATTTGGAGAAAAGATAGATGGGCAAATGCTATAATATAAGCTAGTTGAGTGAAAACAGGCAAGGCCTTATAGAATAGGCAGTTTAGTTTGAAACAATATGATACATCTAAAAATGCAAATGTCCATGTACAGTAATAGCTATTTATAGTTATTGCTTTCTTTATTACCAGGATTAGCAGCAGAAGTTATTCTTCACATTAAAAGAATTTTCTAGCCAATGCTGAATTCTATAACTGTTATAGATGATGCCTAAGGAACTATTACAAAACATTACTATTCGCATCAGAACAGTGAACAAAGTAAGAATCCTAACCAAATAGAATCAAGATGTCATAAATTGTATTTCATGCAATTTCAAGAAAAATACAATGCTAAGGTTTCAAGAACAGCCAGCTAAGCAAATTTCAGAACCTCCCAACATTCAAATGCATGTATAACTGATTCAAATATAAAATAATTCCAAAAGGCTAACTATTTTGAATTATTTTTCTCTATTTATTATTACAAATTAGTAGATAAAAAATTAATCCTTTCCTATTGCTCTATCCAATTTAAAGGGAAAATAAGTCTTCTTATGCAAATAGGCATAAGGGGAGCCTAAGATCTGAATCTCTAAAGCGATAACCTTATTCCCCTACTTGTTATCCATTTTACCCTTTGAGCTTTTAATGGGATAAAATGGAATAAAATATTGAAGAGGTAGAAAAGCTGCACTACAGGCTATGTGAATCAGTTTAGCTTTACAAATTACTACTAGGAACAGCTAGTATGAAAGAGGTTTTTTTTTTCCTGATGTCATATAACTGGCCATAAGGAGCGAGATAATATCTTGTGCTCCAGCTCTATTCCAAACCATTTTAAGCAAACCAAACACTATGTCTGATTAAATATCCAGATGCAAACAAAATCAGACTGCAGTACGTTATTCAGTCACTTTAACATTTCAAACTGAGGAACACAGTGAAATTCCACTATAAATTTCAAAGCAAGTTTTTTTATTAAAAAAACCCCAAAGCAATTGAAAGTATTCATAAGCTGTAGCAACATGTTTATTTAAAAAATAAGACACATGTACAGACAGACTTTCTATTAAGTGTTGTGCTTAGGATTTCATTATCTTTGGAGAGTTCGTATGTCTTTTTATGGAGAAATTTAAAATGAGATCAAAGCTAATTCTTGTTCTTAAAAAGTATTTGGATGACATAAATAATCTGACATAGGAAGATATATATTTCTGCACATACTTGGAATTTTGTGCTATATAAGTATATACATGGATGTAATGAATATAATTATTTTGCAAGTAATTTACTCTTAAAAATATTTCCAGCAAATAAATATACTGTACATACCCTAGAAATTCTGATTCTACAAATATTTCTGTTTAAATTGCATGGAAAAATATAAGCAATGTATTGCATAACATATTCATGGTTACCTTATCAATGGTTTTCTCAAAAAAATAATAATAATCCTGGATTCACCCAACAAACTGCACAAAAAACTGTGCAGGTAGAGTTTATACATCATTCTAGATTAAAATGTGGTTGAGCAGCTTGTGGGTCAGTATCATGCATACACATCCACTAAGTCACAGGGTGTGGAATCTGTTACCAAAGAGGGGGTTCTGAATTAAGTAACAATGATGAATGTGATGAGTTTAGGAAAGTGCAAGTGATAAACAGATGGCAAAGTCTGCTAGCACTCCACATTGTTGCCATGCTATTTCAGTCCAAGAGTAACAATAAAAATTGCCTAAAGATTTCAAGAAAATCACTTTGAGCATATAAAAGCAATATATTAAAGTAGACATTAATAAGGATATTTATTCTATATACTGTACATTTTCATAAAGAAGTCAGTGCACACAATTCTTACAGTTTCCACAGCAGATAGCTGTTTTAGTATATTGGGGAGGGGGGAAGAGGGAGGGGGATGGAAGGAGAGAGGGGGGTGAAGGAGAGGGAGAATTAAAACCTTTATAAAGTGGATTGCGGTCAACAAAAAATTATGCCATAATAAATTGGTTAGCATTTACAGCGCCACTGAATCTTGATTGGCAACTCTGTTAGGACCCTGAAAGGCAGTATCCTTCTCATGTAGGCAGAGACAAAAAAAAATCCCGTTTTGCCCAGCGACATTCCTGACAAAGGAGTGATTTGAAAAGAGGGCTTCCTCATGTGGAGCTCAGCCTCTTCAGAGATATACTATCTTGCCCTTTAAATGAATCCAGATTTGGGAGGGGAAAAAAAAGCAGAGCGTTCACTTCAAGTCCGCCAATGAATCCATCCTGTCTCTGACTCAGTAAATGGAGAACCATTTTCACCCCCTTCTTTCTGCCCCCCCCCCCGGTTTTGAGAGTAATCACTGAGACTGCATGCCAATTTCCAAGGAGGTTACCTCTCAGGTAAGGCAACTTTACAAAGAGGTATCAGACAAATCATTTGGTCCTCTGACTTCATTAAAGCACACCTGGCTAACTCGAAAAACAAGACGAGTCTCTCCTTACAAGTAATTTAAATGAATTATTAGCCAGTCTTTCTGGGGTGGGAGGACAGCGGCGATAAATAGGTAAGCACAGTACCTGTACGGTATTTTACATAGCAAGTAAACACACACACACAAAAGGTTTTTCCCAACGTGGTGTAACGTGATTTATTATCAGTATTTGCAACTGTTCGAAACTGAAATGTGATAGGCATTTTAGACTATTGGAGGGGGAATGTGTCTCTGTGTGTGTGTGTGGGGGGGGGGGAAACGTTATATACTGTCCTAAGAGGAGAGGGGGGACATTTAAGGAATCAAACTAATAGTTTTATCCCTAATGAAACTGTCTTTTTCCACCGGAAATCTAACACAGAGGTTAAAATAGGCTCTAAACCAAGTCCTGGCGATTGCCCTAAAAAGGAGGAATAGCCGTCTCAGCGCTTACATTCACACCTGGATCAACCGAAGGAGCAGGCAGATAAACCTGGACGCCCCGTCGCCACGCCAGGCAGACAAATCGACACGAGTTTACCCCCTCCCTAAGGAACCCGAAGGCTTCCCTCGGAGTTAATCCGGCAAAACGCGCCGGCACTCAGAGGCGAGCTGCTTTGCCCTGGATTTTACGAGGCGCTCCGAACGGGCGTTCTCCAGCTGGTCTTTTCCCGGCTTTCAAGAGCTTCTCGGGCTTCGGAGCGCCGATTCCCGCTCCCGGGTTGACTTGACTTGTCGCCCGCCCCCGCCCGCCCGCCCGCCCGCTCGCCAGCCGGCTCTGGCGCTGGTCGCCCTGAAGGGGATTCTTTGCCAGAAACTTTGGTAGCCGAACGGGAGCGCGAGACAGGCAGCAGGCGCAGCCCTCGCGCCAAGAGTGCCCGCCGAAAAGACTCCCGAGTCCAGAAGGAAACTCCTACCTGGTTGGTTGGTTGGTTGGTTGGTTGGTTGGTTGGCTGAGCCGGGGCGCGCGCCCCTCCAGGTGGCAGGTGAAGAGGCGCTGCCAAAGAGGGCTGAGGCAACGTCAGGAACGATACCAACCCTTCCCCCCCCCGCCCCCGCCCCCGCCCCAGTTCCTCTCAGGCGAGGCGAGCAGGCGCCCGGCTCGGGGGCTCCTCCGCTTTCCACGCGCACGTTAATCGCCTCCGGCAGCCGGGCTCCGCTTTGCACCTGTGCGCCTGGCGAGGCAAAGGCTTCCGCTTGGCTTGGCTTCTTTCTCCCTCAAGTCAGAGCGGAGGCAAGCCGAGGACCCCCCGGATCCTCCTCCTCTTCTTCTCCCTCTTCCCCCAGCCACGTCTCCGCGCAGAGCCAGCGCTCCCTGCCTAGTGCCGGAATGTCCGAGCCGTCGTTGGAACCGCATCCACCTCAGCCCCCCCCCTCCGCCCCCTTCAGCCGCACGCCAAGAGCAGGCACTTCTCAAACGCACCGCTCATTGGCCGGCCCCGCTGCTGACCTCACTCGATCCGCTCGCGCCCGCCTAGTGGATTTTCCTCGGCAGCCTTTTATTATAAGGGGCGCCCGCTAGTGCTGCCCGGCGCGCCCGCTTCCGTCTCTTCCAAGCAGACTCCCGGGGACGCTGAAGAGCCTCCTCGGGTCTTCTCTTCCGCCGATCAAAGGCACCGTGCTGACGGTGACGAAACAAGCAGGCAGCTGGCTGCTAATCCCCACTGATAATGGTGGGGGGCTGGGGAGGGTGGACATGTGACGTAAAAGCAGTGACAGCCGTGGCATAATCGGGGGTGCAATGTGGCAATTGCGGAGACGCGAGGCACTTCCACACACCGTCGTTCCTGTCCCCAATCTGAGCATAAAAAATAATCTGAGGCTGAGAACGGGCAACCGACAACGTTGGCTCTTCGGGCAGTGAGTCGTCCAATTGACGAATCAAGGTGGCAAAGGACGCCATAGATGCCTTGCATTCAGCTTTCCCTCACTTCATCCGCCCGCCCCCCCCCCCGCATCAGTCCATTCAGAAGAGAAAGTAAATAGCCAGTGCGCCCCTCCCTCCCTGAAGTGTAAAGTTTTGCTTCCTTTACTTTTGCTTCATTTACGCTGTGTGTCTTTGTCTGATGGCAAAATAAAATCTGAACAGTAGTTATGAGTGGAAGGCTTCCGGGGTGGAAAGCCACCTTTCATCATGTATTTATTTATTTTTTATTTATTTTTATTTTAATCCCATTTATATCCCACCCTTCTCCGAAGACTCAGGGCGGCTTACACTCTTAAGCACGAATCAATGTGCTTAGCAATTTAAAAGACTCTGGTCCTAAAGTTGTCATGATGAAACAGGAGCATGGCAGCATTTTTGGGTGATACTTTTCCCAGGAGTTGTAACCATGATTGCATGTTGTTGCAGTGGCTGGAAATAACATCCTAAGCAATGCCTTTAGGATACAACCAGACAGTCATGTTGATATGTTATCTTCTAGCCCTCAAGCCAGAAGAAAATAATGCTGGCATATAATTGCACTGCTGTGACTGTCAAGTCCAATTCTGCTTCAGCAAGGAGGCTGGCGGGTGGTGCTGTCGTTATAGTTTTAATGTGAGATAAGTTACAGAAAATAGTTGGGGGATTTGCATGCTTTTGTTTATCTTCTCATCAAACACCGCTTACTGGCAGGAAAAATGACCAATTGCTCTCTTTAATGTGTAATGGTGGGCATAGGCCAGTGGCTTGGACAGAGAATTTAGTCAACTGTCAAGTTGCCTGAATGATAAGCTTTTTCTAAACATGGCTCTACTGGGTGGATGATGATGTTACTTAGTCTGGTAATAAAACATCTGCAAGAAAACCAGCAAACTCAGAGAGTACCCAAGATCCCAGAGAAAGGAAGAACCACCCTAATGACATGGGACCAAGGAATTTCAGTTGGTGGGATCCGAGAGAAGACCCTTTTTTGCCCTCTGGCCCCTTGGTGTGAGTTCTACCCCCATCCTCTTGCCCTTCTGAAAGGGTCTCAACACCTGGCTTTTCTGATTGGCTTGGGGCCCTGATGGGAGCGTTGTATGCTGGAAGTGGTTATTGGACTAAGAAGCTCCCACTTCCACTCCGTTTGTTTGTTGATTCCTGGTTTTCCCTATTTTTTTGTTAATGTTTAAAGTTTTAGTATTTTAATGTCTTTATTCTGTTATCCTGTTTTTATATTAATAATAATAGTAATAATATATTATTATATTTTAAACAGAGTTGCTTGGCAGTGGGAAAAGCAGAATATAAATTTAATACATGAATACAATACAATAAAATAAAAAAATGGATCAAGCAGTTAAAAGTGGAGGTGGACAGTTTGTACTTAAAGACTTGCAAGATTCTGTTAATGTAGCCTTCCAACAAACAGGTTTGTCTAATCCTGTTTCCTCTCTGGTTTGCCATGGGTTTTTAGAACATTTTCAAAACAGCCTTAGTTTCACATTCAACTGAAAAGTCACAGGGTTGGAAGAAGCATTGAGAACAGTACTGGGTGTGCTCCTTTCACTTCACACAATGTTCCTTCTTTGTGCCTGGCACTGTCAGATGGACTGCTTCTGAACTTGGGTCTAACATTCTTCTAAAAGAGCATTAAGTTTATGTTCAAAGGTAGACAGGTCACATGGAAAGGGAAGTGGTTCACACAGCTTGGGAATATTGGAGAAATGAGGGGTCCTTGGTGCTCTCTGAGTTCGGTTGTTTTCTTGCAGATGTTTCATTACCCAAACTAGATAACATCACCAGTGCTAGTAGGGAGTGGGGTTTGCTGTCACTTTATAGTATATTACAATGAGTATTGGGTTTTTTTATTGAAAAGTTTTACAGTACATTTTTAAATACAAAAAACCTCCCAACCCCCTCCCCTCTCCCCAAACCTCCCCAACTCTCCCCTCCGCTCCCCCTCCCCCCTCCCCGACTTCCCAGAGCTAAATACAGGGTATAAAAATACAAACAAACATAATCTACGATATGCAAACAACAATAAAATATTAAATTCTATCGCACTTTAACTCTTAATAAAATAACTACAAGCATTTTATGTATCACTACTTATTCAAATGCTAAGTGAAACTTTTTAGTCCCATATTTATTCTAAATATAATCAATCCATCTTCTCCACTCCATAGTATATCTCTGTTGCAATTGGTCTTTCAAGTACGCTGAAATCTTTGCCATTTCCGCCAAATTGGAAACTTTTAAAGTCCATTCTTCTATAGTCGGCAGCTCTTCCTTCTTCCAATATTGCGCTACTAAAAGTCTTGCTGCCGTAATTAAATTCAGCATCAGCTTAGTGTCCACAACGGTAGTATCTGTAATAATGCCCAGTAAAAACAACTGCGGACAAAACTTTATCCTTTTCTTGAATATTTTTTGCATATTCCACCAGATTTTAATCCAAAATGCTTTAACTCTTTTACAAGTCCACCATACATGAAAATACGTTGCATCCTCACAACCACACCTCCAACATTTGGGCTGGCAGTTCGGATACATACTTGCTAATTTAACAATGTTGAGTATTGTTAATTTGATTGTTAATGTTAATCTTGGAGTTCATCTATGCTCATTTGGACACTGATTGCTGGTGAGGAGGTGTTTTGATCTTTTTGTTCCCTTTTAGGATTATTGATTGTCTCTTTTGCAGAGTATATAGATATTGTTTATGTCTATGTGTTTATTGTTGACTAATTTGTCAGAGTGCCACATTTCTAGAAGTTTCCTTAGCGGTTTTGGACTTGGCTTGGTCTAGGATGCCCACAGTTTCCCACTTGAAATTATGGTTGAGTATGTCCGTATGTTGTGAAATTAAAGAGTTTTCATCATGTCTTCTGATTGCTACTTGGCATTCATGGATGCACTCAGCTTCTGCCTGTCTTTCCCACATAGTGGCTGTTACAGTATTTACAGTGTATATTGTAGATGACTCCTGCTTTTTTCTTCTTGAGCTACTGAGCCTTTTGATTCATTTAAGAAATTTTGGAGGACTGTAGTTGGTTTATGAGCTTTTGTGATGTCATATAGTTGTAATAGTTTGTTGGTTGTTTCTGAGATATTTTTGACATCTTCTTCTTCTTGTGCCATATCCATTATCGGACATTGGCGATCATGTTGGCGATCATGTTTTTATCAGCAGCCGCACGAAAAAGTGCTGCTGAGTTTTGTCCAAATTTTTGACATATGATAGTGTTATCCCTTTCCTGACTTATGTTGGTTGTGCAGCTGCCAACACTGACACAGCAAGTTACTGTATATAAAAAGGGAGTTACTAGCATTAGTACTCATTATGTTCCCTAATTGTGTAATGAAATGTCTACAAATGAACAACCAGACTCCGAGAGCACCAACCCTAAACTGCATATATTCTCTTTACTGAAATTCATGTACATAAGGATACAGCATAAGACATTATTTGATAGCAAATAAAGGAGTAACAGCATAAGTAGAAATTTACTTCAAAGTATAAGAAACAGACCAAAATGTAAGTTTGAAGAAAATATGAGTCTTAACCTTAAGAATGAAAGAAAGAAACAACTTACACTGAATATCATCCATGATGAGGAATAATATGCAAATGTATTTTCTACCTATGGGCAAGGACAGATTTGAAGAGTTATATGTTTACAGAAATTAAAATAATGTTCACCCACTTCCAGCAGATCACATGGAATTAAGAATAAAAGGGGTGAAATGAGATGAGATGAATCTAAAGAGAAGGATTGCTGGAAGGACTATTTTATGGATGTATATAGGAAACAGAGTGAAAAATTGAAGAGCAGAATTGGAATAAGTCCTATATACCTTGCTGTCAGAGAAAAAAATATATGAGAAAACATAATTGCCATGAGAATGTTGGAAAAATGATAATTAATAATTTAAATAATAATTTAAAATTTTTTATACCGCCCTTCTCCCGAAGGACTCAGGGCGGTGTACAGGGCAATAAATATTAAAAAACAAAGTACAAAAGTTAAAAAACAATTAAATAATTATGCCCGATATATACAATAATAAAACCATGTTAAAAACCCAACCCCAAACCCATCAAACCAGGCCAGATTGCTCAAATAAGTAAGTTTTTAGATCCCGCCGAAAGGAGTGAAGGTCGGGGGCCATCTGGAGCTCAACCGGCAAGCGGTTCCACAGGTCTGGCGCGCCCACAGAGAACACCCTCCCCCTGGGGGCCACCAGTCGACATTCTTTGATCGGAGGCACCCTGAGGAGGCCCTCTCTGTGGGAGCGCACTGGACTGAGGGAAGTTGACGCCGGCCGCAGGTAATCCGGACCCATGCCATGTAGGGCTTTGTAGGTCATTACCAACACCTTGAATCTCACCCAGAGGGCAACCGGCAGCCAATGCAGCTCGCGGAGCAAAGGTGTAACATGGGAGTATCGGGAGACTCCCAACACAACTCGCGCGGCTGCATTCTGCACCAGTTGGAGCCTCCGAGTGGTCTTCAAGGGCAGCCCCACGTAGAGAGCATTACAGTAGTAAGATTGCAGGTGTAGATAATACCTGGAGAAATGTTATTTAATGGATGTGAAAATGGTTCTGCAACCCATTTAATGTGCATGTGAATATTGCATTGGTACCTGATGTTTGGAAGAATGACTTTGTTGTACCTTTATACAAAGAGATACAGGAGTGAGTGCAAAGACTATGGGAGGATTCATTAGTTAAATGACTAGGAAAATGCTTGATGGAGCTGACAGTGAGCAAAGTTTGTGTATTATGGTTTTCTGCAGGGCAGGTTTTAATACAATATATGTTGGCTATTAAAATAAAGTTTATTATACACTGGTTGATTTTAAAAGTGGATAGGATTGAATTATGGAAAGTCTACATTAATGAGAAATTGAAACTTACATGCTGAATGTAGGCAGAGCAGTTCATGATAGAAGTAAAGCATTTTTGAGAATAACTTGAATGTTCCATGAATGACCAGGATAAGGATGTTTGCTCTGCCCTGTGTAGTTTACTGTATTTAGGGATAAGATTCAGCCATGTTTGTTGGATACAGGAACATTTGTGTACGTTTATATGAAGGCAGTGATGTATTGTTGGCTTAAAACCTGATCATCTGCAGCAAATGTTGAATGATTCTATGATGCAACAAGGACTATGGACCTGAAAATTAACGCATCAAGGACCAATCTATTTGTGCAGTGAAGATAATGTGAGCACTGGAAAATTGTACATCTATAGTTACAAATTAGAACAGCTAGATGAATTAGTATATACAGTATGTGTTTAAATAAAGACAGGGAAATGATAGGAAAATTTAAAGATGTGCAAACGAAGGAGACAGGTAGCTAATATTATATGGTTTGTTGAAATAACTGAATATGGCTGTGCATAAGAGCTGCTTGTGGCCACTTAGTTGTATAGAATGTGTATGTCCGGAGAAATGTAAAAGCTAATTGAAGGTATTGGGCTGGAGTATATTAGAAGTGTATATGATAGAAGAGATTGAGTTAAGAATAAACAGTGGTGGATCAGTGAGGACTACATGAAGTAGTAGTTGGATCATATATATAGAGAGAATGAGTATCATATTACAAAACAGATGACTGAAGGAAGAATGAATTAATTGAGAGGAAAGGGGAGATTGAGAAAATTATAGCTGGATAAGGTTGATGAGACTTTAAAAAACAAATGTGAGAAGTTTTATAATAAAAGGCAAAGTAGGAATCACCGTATGGATACAGTTGAAGCAGGATTGGTATGCAATGCTAGGAAAATACGGGGAAAGCATAGTGAATAGTATTTGTGTGAACTAGCTTTAGTTTCTTTTCCTTTCCTTTTCTCGTAATTCCTACCATTATTTTATTTTGCTCAGTACTCCTTTTTCTTTTTCTGTTTTCTCCAATGTGATAAGCAGTGCTTTTTTTGTAAAAGTAAAAGGTGCCGGAACTCACACATGTCATACAACCCGCCTTGCCTACGTTACAAGGTTCCATCCAAAAAAGGTGCCGGAACTCCGTTCTGAGCGTTCTATGAGAAAAAAAGCCCTGGTGATAAGTATGTACAGTATGTATGTAAACAACAGTTTGCTAAACAAGAGCTGTATGCCATTCAGCATTCTATAGGACAAAGAGAGAAACAACAGTACTTCAATGAAGAAATAAACATAGGATTGTTCTCCTTATTTTTCTTTTGCAGGCTCTGCTCTTAGAATACAGCGATCTTTGTTTCTTACCAAAGCTATCAGATGTTTCATTTGGATCAGTAAAATTTTGGAATCAATCCTCAATTTCAACTGAGTTTTAAACAAATAAAATCTTGCTTTATGAAGAATCCAAGTTCAACCACTTTTTTTCTGCTATTGTGATAGTGGACAATGACAGTAGAATGACATCTTTCAGATCAGCAGCTGAATGTCGTGCTAGACATTTAAGTGCTTGAAATTTTTCACTTGTTTTATTTCAATTGTTAAGGTGCTCTGCATTATATATTGTGAGAAGGACTCCAAATAGCAAGTAGCAAAACTGAGGCATAAATAACCAGAAAATAGGTGAGGAAAAAGGTCTAGGAGCAATGGCATAAACAGAATGAAGGCAGGGACGAGTCTATCTTAAGTCCACAAGTACAAGTGTCCCTGGCTGGAATTTCAATCTTAAAAAAGAAAAAAAAAATACAAATGCAAGTTAGAGTTGATTTCCTGAAGGCTCTGGATGGCCCATAAAGAAACCTAGATATTTGAGCTAGAAGTAGAATGGCAAATAGAAACAGTGAGGAGCATGCAAATAATAGGAGACCAGTAGATGGCACCAAAGAGATACAAAAAGTGCTAAACTTTGCTGCCATCCAGTGGTTATCTGTATACTTGTAGTCCAGATCTGGCAGCTTAATACTGATGCATTGTCCCTCTCTTGATAGATTGCCCTGAAATGTTTCTCCCAGAAAGCAGTTTGTGTGTGCAGGATGTGTGGGACTCAGAAAGTTGTACTTCTATGAGGCAAATGAATCTTCAGCCCAGTGTCATGCATTCTTACTTAGAAGTGATGTTTTTTATTATTATTGATGGAATTACTTTTGCTAATGGAAATCAAGAAAAGGGTGGTTTTTCTCTCATCTTGCATTCCCTGTAATCATATCTCCCTACCTGAAACTGCTCAGGAGAGTCTTCTGTTATTATTACCAAGAATGTTTTTGTAGATTATTATCAAATATGTTTTTGCAGGGGAAAAATAGACTCTGGCACAATTGCATGTGCAAAGAACTTTAAACTCTCATAAATTTTAGGGGTGGGAAACAATTCAAACTTCATTCGCTTCTTGGTAATAAATTGGTAAAAAATAGAGCTTGGATTATGCACATTATTAAAACAAAATTCAAAACTACCAGCTTCAGGTAAACTATTTTTAGGTTGACTCTTAGGAAGGTCATTTATCACAAGTAGAACATTGCTTTAGATTAGAGATTATGTAGAATACACCAATCTGTAACAAAGGCTTGTCTATTTTTTTAGGGTTAGAGTTAGGGGTAGGGGTTAGGGTTAGGGTTTTTAAACATCCTATAGTTTTTTGTAGAATTAAACTACATGCATCTATTCTCTGATAAGCTATCATAGGATTCATATTTTGGTCTAGAGACAAGATACTAAACCTTGCAACCATTCATAAAACACAAGTCAATTAAAGACAGTTACTGTAGCAAACAAAATAGTTGAATGTAATACTTCATTAGGGAGATTAATCTGATTATTGTATTCTTCTACACTGTATGTCATTAATTTCATTGCTATAGCATTAAGATGCAATGATGTAAATTTTATTTGTCCATTAATGAGCACCTTGGGTACATCATGACTGAAGCAAGATGCACTGTTCTATGAAAGTAGTGTGTTTGGGGAAATGGCTGGTTTAAGAATAAATAAATAAAAGACAACGATACTGACTAATAACATAAATGTGGAAGATCAGAAAAAAATGAAATTTTTTAAAGTTGTGAAAAAGGGACAGTACATTGGGGTGATTCTTACAGAGGAAAATTCTAACCTTTTCAAAAATAATTACAGTAAAATATGAAAGGAGATAAAATTGGATTTAAATAGATGGCAAAATTAGATTTGTCATTAATGGGAAGAATTTCAGTAATTAAAATGAATGTACTACCTAGAGTGTTATTTTTTATTTCTGTCTATACTAATATTGATTAGAGATTCTGTTTTCAAACAGTGGCAGAAAGATATATCTAAATTTATTTGGCAAAATAAAAAGCAATAATTAAATATCAGCTGCTAAAAGATTCTAAAGATAGGTGAGGTCTGTGTTTGCCGGATCTTAGATTATATTATGATGCTTGTTGTCTTGTATGATTAAAAGATTGGATAACTTTAAATTTTTTTAAAGCTGTTAGACTTTGAAGGTTTTGATTTAAGATTTGAATGGCATGCCTCTCTCTGGTATGACAAAGTAATAATTAATCCTGGTTTTAAGATTCATGATATTAGGCAATCGATTGCACGTGTATATTCGAAGTACGAAAGAAGATTAGCTGATAAAGTGCCACTTTGGTTATCACCTCATGAAGCACTGCATAGAACAGAGATGATTTCGGAATGTAAATGGATGACATATCAAGACTTACTGATATTTGAAAAAGGGATTTAAGATAAAAAGAAGAGAACAACTAGTAAGTGAAGGATTTGCTTGTGATTGGTTTAGTTATTATAGAATTTTTTAAAGATTTAAACTTGGTAAAAAAGTTTCATTTTCACAGGAACTAAATCTGAATTGGACATGTTCTGGAGATGACCACTTGATTTCTAAAATATATAAAATGTTACTCAGTATGTATCTAGAAGATAAATACGTTAAAGAATATATGGTAAAATGGGCCAAAAAATTGGTATAATATAACACTAGATAAATGGGACAATGTATGGATGAAGGGACTAAAATTTAGATTAAATTATAGTTTGAAAGGAAACTTGTATCATTGGTACTTGACCCCAGATAGAGTAGCGAAAATATATAAAGGAATTTCTAATAAGTGGAATTGTAGTCAAAATCCAGGTTCAATTTATCATATATAGTGGTCTTGCAAATATGTGAAAACATACTGGATAAACATAACAATGGCAGTGCAAAAAATATTTAACACACAAATATTAATGAAACCTGAAGCTTTTCTTTTAGGTATGATGGAAAAGTCAATTGAAAAACAATTTGGGGTGCTATTCCTTCACATGCTGACTGCTGCAAGAATTGTACCTGCCGAACACTTGAAAGAAAGAGATGTTGACTGTTGAAGAATGGATTTTAAAATCAACTAAATTGGCAAAGATGACAAAATTAACTGCTTTCATTAAAGATAATGGATTAGACAGCTTTGTAAGAGACTGGAAACAGTTTGTGGACTTTCTATTTACTAAATATAATAACAGTTGGATAACAGAGGGATTTGAAGATACGTGTAATGTTTAGCTCAACTTGTTGACTGCTTTTTCTTTATTCTAGGGTGGATCCTACATGTTAGATGTTAAATTTAATTGACCACTTTTTTCTCTTTTTTTGTACACAATATTTTTTTCTTTTATAGGGTTGAATGTATGCTTTTGCTTTGTTTCATTTTATTTGTTCATTTTACTGTTTTGTATTTTATTTTCTATGATAAAACAATAAATTAAAAAAAGAAAGTAGTGTGTTAACATATAATAAAATATATCTTTAAATGTCAGTATATCAATAAATATTGGAATTTTCTTTTCTCTTGACTTTATGCGTTCATTCAGGAAATTTCCATGATGATAAAGTTTACAATCCTGGGAGGTTTTCCTGCGATGATTACTTGGAAGGGTAATTTTAATAAAGTCACCTAAGGTCGCACATATAAATTGTGTAGAAGATGATAGGTAACAAGGTAGTTATTTAGATAGGTAAATAGATATATTACACATAGATATATATGCAAGCCCACAGAAATGCATAATTAATCATAATGAATGTTGCATTAGAAAATATTGTAGTTATGCATGGATGTGTTCTGCAAAGAGTGCAATGACTGTCTAAGGTCCTTTTGAATGTTGTTTTTGTTGAATGTTCCACTGCTGGTATTTAGATGGTTATTATTTCAAAACCATTTCAGTAACAACCATCATCTATGTGGAAACCAGATGAGTAAGAATGAGTTTGAAATGTCTATGATAGTTGGAATTACACATGTTTCTGATTGTTTCTAAATTATTGGATTGGGAACAACAATAGATTCATAGAACAGAATAAAATCACAATATAAGACTTTACAATGTCACCCAAAGTGACCTCATCAAGTCTTGCTTCTCTGGCAGAAACAGCAACGCTCAGCAGACTGTGCTCAAGGTAACTTTATTCTATTTAGGTTACTAAGTAGTTTTCTTTAAAAAAAAAAACTTGAGGACCTATAGAAATATTACAATGATTCTTTTCAATTATGTTTTCCCCAAAAAATTTGATGCACAAAATAGACTTATCGTATATATTTAAAAAGTCATAATGCATTGCTTAATTTCATTGGCAAATTGCTTGGAAACAATCTCTTAAGTTTCTGTTACAGGTAAGCACACGTCAGAATAAATATGTATATAACAAGATTGTGCAAAACATCAAAAAGCTGGTTGGTTTTCAGCAAAGGTTTAATCAATGTGTCTTTTAGAAGCATTTTGACAAAGGAAACAATTCGCCATGTCCAAGTAGCAGAGTAACCACATCATTTTGTTTAAAAAAGAAAGGAGAGAGATGCTATGTCTGTGCAGAAGCTACTCTTCTGCTGATTTTGACCCTTTGAATCATATGGGCTTAATACCTGAATTTAAGGAATAAAATATATCCATTCTGTGTGTCTGTGTTTGTGTGCATCTCTCTCTCTCTCTCTCTCTCTCTCTCTCTCTCTCTCTCTCTCTCTCTCTCTCTCTGGGTGTGGGTGTGGGTATGGATGTGGATGTGTCTAGGAAAGGAAGGAGGGGTAGACAAAGGAAAAGAAAATTTAATTCTAGAAAAATAGAGTTGCTCAGTTTCTGTCTCATAGTATATGCTCAGTGGTTGCATTTGGGTGGATGACATATTGCTAATTTTCCATCAGTTGAAGATCACCATGATATTTTGTTTTCACAGACAGCTTCTCAATGTCTGTGAGGATAATAAAGCAAGGTCAACAGATTGCCAATGTAACAATATTTCTCACACTGATAAGAGATAATAGTTACTAAACAATGACGAGATGAGGATCTCTCCATTTACAAAATAAAAAAAAACAAGGAAATTGGCAAGAATTTCATAGTCATTCTTTACCTTTATATATTTCTTATTTTTCTGAATAAGTAATGTTTCATTCTCATTTGGGAGTACAGTACTTGCTGGAATTATTGTAACTTTAACTTTTATTCTAATAAATAGCATTAATCTGAGTTCTTGGATACTTGTTCCTTGGATTTTCTATCCCCAGAATTGATTAGAAAGAGGGAAGTTGGCAACATATAATTTTCTTGCTTGGCATTTCTAAGAAGGAAACATAAAAAAAATGGGTGCTGCATCTGGATAGGGCCGTAATTGGCGCACCAGGCGAACCTGGGCAAAGGTTCCCCTAGTCACAGATGTTATGTGGTCTTCCAAGGAAAGCTGTGAATCTAGGAGGACTCCCAAGTTGCGAGCCCTATCTGTGGGGGGTAATAACTCACCCCCTATAGAAAGAGATGGAATGTTCTGAGTATCCCGAGATGCAGGTACGTACAGCCACTCAGTCTTGTCAGGGTTGAGTTGAAGCCTGTTCTTCCCCATCCAGACCTGAACTGCTTCCAGGCAACGGGACATCACATCAAGGGCATCACTGAGGTGGTTTGGGGTCGAAATAAAAAGCTGGGTATCATCAGCATACTGGTGATACCCGACTCCAAAACCACGAATGATCTCACCTAGCGGTTTCATGTAGATGTTGAATAGGAGAGGCGAGAGGACCGATCCTTGAGGGACTCCACAAGTGAGAGGCCTCGATCTCGATCTCTGCCCTCCTGTTAATACCGACTGCGAACGTCCCATGAGATAGGAGGAGAACCACTGGAGAACCGTGCCTCCCACTCCCAATCCCCTGAGACGCTGCAGCAAGATACCATGGTCGATGGTATCAAAAGCCGCTGAGAGGTCTAGAAGAACTAGGACAGAGGAACAGCCTCTGTCCCGAGCTCTCCAGAGATCATTTATTAGTGCGACCAATGCCGTCTCTGTGCTGTGTCCGGGCCTGAAACCCGATTGGTATGGGTCTAGATAGTCAGTTTCCTCCAGAACCGAAGGGAGCTGATGTGCCACCACACTCTCAACAACCTTAGCAAGAAAGTGAAGGTTGGAGACCGGACGAAAGTTGTTTAATATAGTTGGGTCCAAGGTAGGTTTCTTGAGGAGGGGTCTCACCACCGCTTCTTTCAAGATGGAGGGGAAACAACCCTCACTCAGGGAGGCGGATATCACCGCCTGGAGCCAGATTTGTGTTCCCTCTCGAGCTGAATAAACCAGCCAAGAAGGGCACGGATCTAATAAACAAGTGGTGGAGCTCAGCTTCCTCATAATTCTGTCCACTTCCTTTGGGGTCACAGGGTCGAACTCGTCCCATATAACATCGACAAGATCACCTATGTTCTGATCGTTAGACTCTGCCCAGTCGGAGTCTAAGCCGGTCCGAATCTGAGTGATTTTGTCCGACAGATGTTGGCAAAACTCCTCGGCATGACCCTGTAAGGGATCCTCCCTCACCTCTTGATTAAGGAGGGAGCGAGTTATCCTAAACAAGGTGGCCGGGCGGTTATCTGTGGATGCAATGAGTGTAGCGAAGTAATTGGACCTCACTATCCTCATTGCTGCGAGATAAGATCTGGTAAAGGATCTTAGTCGTGATCGGTCGGATTCAGATCGGGTGGATCTCCAACGGCTCTCTAGGCCCCTTCTCCGAGAATTGAGAAAGAATAATGTTGCAATTTTTGTAAATTCTATCATCTATCTATCATCTATCATCTATCATGATTTGTGAGAGCAGATGTATGCTGTTTAAATTTTATGGCCTGAGTCATTCTTGCTGTTGTCTGTGTAAAGCAAGGTTTTCACACACGTGCATGGGTAAGATTATATAAATACAAGAGATCATTCTGTGGAATGCTTCATCCCTGGAAGCTTTCAAGAAGAGACTGGACTGCCATCTGTCAGAAATGGTGTAAGGTCTCCTGCTTGGCTGGGGGGTTGGACTAGATTACCTACAAGGTCCCTTCCAACTCTGTTATTCTATTCTGTTCTATTCTATTCTATTCTATTCTAGTCTAGTCTAGTCTAGTCTGATATGTATTTCTGATCATTGTAGCTCATGTCTAAATCAAAGAACAGAAAGAACACCCTGGTGAGAGGCAAAATATTTTTCATTCATGATGTTGTTTCTCTAGCAAATAAACATTTACGGAAAACTCAGATACAGAACTGGAAATTAGTAACTTCCTTATAAAAACTGTTAATTTAAAGCCTGCTTCCTTTGATCATGAAAGTAACTAAGAGTCGTCATAAGCCAGTGATAAACTTACTGTCCTGATTTTCCTGACCATTTCAATGGGTGATCATTAGGACTACAACATTCTTCAATTTAATTATATAGTCTTCTGAAAATCTACCACTCTGGACATCTGTGAGTCTAGAACCGTGGGAGGATAATGGTACACCATGGTCAGAAGCATCTTTCAGTGATTATGTCAGGAGGACTTTGCCAGACATGGTCTGCTATATTCAGGGAGGAA
Organism: Vipera berus; assembly: GCF_964194415.1. Lineage (NCBI taxonomy): Eukaryota > Metazoa > Chordata > Lepidosauria > Squamata > Viperidae > Vipera > Vipera berus. The sequence continues at coordinate 289,413,751 of NC_138202.1, read as the reverse complement.
AAATGAAAAAGCTAATGCTTAAGGAAAAGAGTGTGATGTCATCTGAAGGGGAAAGTGGGAAGCTTCAGGATGCTGAATAATTCATCCAAGATTGGAAGGACATGGAGTTGGCTGTGGTCATATAATTCAGGCTGTTCACTGTCCACACAATATGAGTTCTTTTATTAGTGTGATGCTAAATAACCCTTAACAAAGTTATTTTGTCAGGGATACCGCACATATAGCAGAGGAAGAAGAGACTTTTGCAATTTAGTCAGTGATGTCCTGCACTTAGTCTGTCTTTGATCATGATTTCATTGAGTGTTCCTATTGCACTTGCTTAGAACAGGAGAGAAATCATGGTATCTAACGAATTAAAACCTAGATTATTTGTACTGGGTGCAGAATTTGTCTATATCCAATATTTGTGTTGAAAATTGTATTGAAATACATGCAATTCATCACATAAAGCTTTCCAATTGTTTAATTATTTAAAAATATGGGCAATCAAAGTCTCCACACATTTACTTTAGGCTACAATTCCATATCCACTTATCTGGGAGTCATGCTCAATGAGCTCAATGAACTCAATGAACTTCTGATATTCATTCTGAATAGACCTGCACAGTGTTTTACAGTTAATATTCTGACATTGCTATGGATTGTTGTGAGTGTTTCTTCTACTCAGTTCAACTCTGCTAACTCTAGAGACAGCTTGTGAAGAGCATACAACGAGTAGGGCAAATCCAAATACAAGGCAATCTAGGCAGTAGAACATGTCACATGGACCAAACGATGAGAACAAGCTATGCTGATGTCAGCATCAGTGCACACATTAAAAAAAGAAACACACCAATAATCACAGATTGCATTTTCTTAGTCATATCCTCCCATAGTGTATGTTTCTCTTCAAATACAGAGAATCTGCCATCAGCTGATGTTATATTTACCTCTGTAAAATATAATCTGTAGAGAGTAATAATCTGGAGAAAGCTTTCTTATTGACATGTGACAAGCACATGATATAAATGGGACTGCAGCATGTTCCGTCTGTTCAGGATGCTTCTGCATTAGTCATTCTCCAAGTGGTGCAGACTTAATGCATTATTATGCAAGTCCAAAATGACATTAAAATTTCTGGTAACTGAAAAATGGGTGTCCAATGTAGTTTTATCCTGTAGCACAGCAAGTGTGGAAAATGCAGAGGAGAAAAATTCAACTTAACTCTTCATGTTGTTTAAGCAAGTACAATAAAGCATTTTTAATTATTCAGCCCACAAAGGAAATTGCCTTTTAAACATTGCCTTTTCTATTTTGCCTTTCAATGTTAGGAATACAAAATGCAGAAATATCATGCAAAGGCATGTGTTAAAAATGCTCTTCTCTCAGTAATCTAATTTGGTCATTAATTTTAATAGTCTAAAAGAAATTGAAAGAGCCAAACAACTATCAGTGAAATTAACAAAAATAAATAAGGTGTCATGCCTAGGTATACTCTTGAGAAAATAATATTCCTCCACATAATGTCCAAGTGCTTAAGAAGGTCAAAACAATTAATAGCTCACAATACATTATTACAGTCCAATTCAGAATTGAAGAGATAGATCAAAATCCAGTCCAGTTAGGTTTATCTAAACCTATTGATTTATTTCTATAAACAGAGGTCAGGGCAATTTTGAATTGCATATGTCCCTAATATTTGCAGATGTTTTCTTGCCCCTTCCATATATAATTATTATGTTTCTAGTCAGAGAATCACTTTAATTTACAGAAAGTTCACTTGCTTTAAAACAAAGCAAAAAATATTCCTAATTCAGCAATATCACAGAAAACCCATAATTGTACAAATTAATATTAATTACCTAATGTCCCAATGAAGTCTGTAATCAAGTATGCATTTACCACACAGTAAGATCCAGTAAGTGTCTGCTACTGGATTTTACTCATAGATTTATGGACTAACATCTGGATCAATGTAGACTTCTATAACATTATTATTGTTGTCATTCTGCATACTTAGACAAGTCATCCCAACTTCAGGTTATTGATTTCATAATTTCTATTGCACAGATTAGATTTTATGGGATTGTGCACCAAAATAATGGGTACTATGTTAGTGAAATTTAAGGTAGTCTGTTGTATCAGTGATGTTATATTAGCTTGATGCAATATAGTAACTATGGTACTTCTATGCATTATGTCAAGCATATTGCTGATAATATGGAAATTAGAATTAATTGTATTCAGGAGTCTGCTTTGTCCAATGGGAATGGTCAAGGAAAATGAACTCATGTTTTTACTTCAGACCCTTGCACCATCTGTAATATGCTGTGGGAGCCTAAGCAATTTTCCAAAGGAGAGCTGGAAGAATAAAGTTCCCATCATATGAATAGAAATTTGTTTCTAGTTGCGAAGTCGTGTCCGACCCATCATGACCCCATGGACAACATTCCTCCAGGCCTTCCTGTTCTCTACCATCTTCTGGAGTCCATTTAAGCTCACGCCTACTGCTTCAGTGACTCCATCTAGCCATCTCATTCTTTGTTGTCCCCTTCTTCTATTGCCCTCATTCTTTCCCAGCATTAGGCTCTTCTCCAGTGAGTCCTTCCTTTTCATTAGGTGGCCAAAGTATTTGAGTTTCAGCTTTAGGATCTGGCCTTCTAAAGAGAAGTCAGGGTTGATCTCCTCTAGGACTGACCACTTTGATTGCCTTGTAGTCCAGGGGACTTGCAGGAGTCTTCTCCAGCACCACAGTTCAAAGGCCTCAATTCTTTGGCGCTCAGCCTTTCTTATGGTCCAAATTTCACAGCCATACATTGCAATTGGGAAAACCATAGCCTTGACTATATGCACTTTTGTTGGCAGGGTGATCTCTCTGCTTTTTAGTATTCTGTCTAGATTTGCCATAGCTTTCCTCCCCAGGAGCAAGTGTCTTTTAATTTCTTGGCTGCAGTCCCCAACTGCAGTGATCTTGGAGCCCAGGAAAAAAAAATCTGTCACTACCCCCATTTCTTCCCCATCTATTAGCCAAGAATTGAGAGGGCCAGATGCCATGATCTTGGTTTTCTTAATGGAGTTTCAAGCCAACTTTTGCACTCTCCTTCTTTACCCTCATCAAGAGGCTCTTTAGTTCCTCTTCACTTTCTGCCATTAGAGAGGTATCATCTGCATATCTTAGGTTGTTGCTATTTCTCCCGGCAATCTTAATTCCAACTTTTGATTCATCTAGCCCTGCCTTTCTCATGATGTGCTCTGCATATAAATTAAACAGGCAGGGTGACAGTATACAGCCTTGCCGGACTCCTTTCCCAATTTTGAACCAATCAGTAGTTCCATGTCCAGTTCTCACTATTGCTTCTTGACCCGCATATAGGTTTCTCAAGATACAAATAAGATTTTCTTGTACTCCCATCTCTTTAAGAACTTGCCACAGTTTGTTGTGATCCACACAATCAAAGACTTTAGCATAGTTTCAATTCACACACTCACAAAGCTTATATAGTTATGCTCTTTGCTAAAAATAAGTATTTATGTGTACATAATTTTGATCTGTTTTGAAAAGATTGCTAGAGTTGCTTATATAAAGTGTGATCCTCAAAATCTATTTGAGAACACTGCATGCTACCTTCAGCTGTGTCATAGATTTATTTTCACTGTAACTATTCCTAAAAGGAGGCATAGAGTTCAGTAATCTTTAGATCTTGTCCTTCTGAATCATCAACATGAACAAAATTTAATACCTTCTGGAGAAATCCACATCAAAAGAAACATGATCTTTCTATATTTCCATACCAAAGAGAATGGGATCTTTCTATATATCTCCCAAAAGGTCTGATTCAATTTTTTTAAAGAAGATTCTAGATACTCTTTTTAAAAAGCAAGTGACATCCATGTTGGTCTCAAGAGAAACATCCAAACTAAAATTAAATGGTTTGCTCTTTTGGGAATCTCTCTTTTTAAACAAGATTTTTCAGCATTGTTGATAATGCTATGCCTGGGTTGTTACTTTACATTGAAACTGTAGCAAAGCTGATAATGCCCCAAGGGGTTTATGTTAGAATTGATGTTAGAATTGATCAGAGCTTAGGGTCCTGTCCCAAAGAGCTAAATAGTATTACTTTCAGTGTTAATGAAGTGATACTTTGTCAAAAGTGTCCATTCTGCTTTCTTTGATGGGCAAGAACATTTTTGTTCTATGCATTTGGGAAATAGAAAATAACGTTGAAAAAAAGCTTTCAAAGGGCCTTGTGACCAGATTTATATATCAGCTGTAGCCCATCATGTTTTCAGTTAAGATTATCTAAACTCACTTCCCACCCACTTCTTTTTCTTTGATAGTCTAAACCAGGGGTAGGCAACCTTGGCTCTTTTATGACTCGTGGACTTCAACTCCCAGAATTCCTGAGCCAGCTGGCTCAGGAATTCTGGGAGTTGAAGTCCACGAGTCATAAAAGAGCCAAGGTTGCCTACCCCTGGTCTAAACAATTGATCAAATAATTAAGGTTTGCTATACAATTTATTTCTTAATCTAAGGTAAAATGCATGATATAGCCCAGAGGTCTTCAAACTTGGTCCTTTTATGACTTGTGGACTTCAACTCCCAGAATTCCTCAGCCAGGCATGTTGGCTGAGGAATTCTGGGAGTTGAAGTCCACAAGTCATAAAAGGACCAAATTTGAAGACCCCTGTATAGCTGAACAATAGTGCCGGTCAGCTCTTCCATTGCTTAATTGATGTTAAACATTAACTGACACTATTATTAAACATTCAGTAAGTGCTGAAGGTGTAATAAAAATTCAGTTTTCTTCCAGGACATTCTCCAGGGTGGACCTCAGAACTATATACTAAACATAGCCTATCTATAAGGAATATAAGCAAATATTTTACTTATAAAAGGACAACAGAAATGTCCAGTGCTTTTTAAAGCAGTTTTAATCACCTTGTTAAAAACTCATGCTACTTAGGAAAGACTATTACAGGACACAGGGAAATGAAACATGGTTTATGGCTTTCAGAGTTTCTGGAAATGGAAAATGGGTATAAAATAACTGTGGAATAAATTATGAAGAACATGAACAACCATCACTTACAAGCAGCACCCAATACTACTCTTCTAAATCCCATAGATTCCGGTTAATAATTTTTAACATTCCTGTTCATAGGGGAATGGATTAGTGAACAGCATTAAACATTGGAATAGGTCTGTGATATATTAGTTCTACAGCCTTCCTACTAAGTAATTAAAGAGACCTGGTAAAACCATTCATTATAAATAGAAGCTAAAGCTTTCCTCCTCCTCTTCTCATTTCCCAGGTTGAATCACCACTGCACTCAGGGCTTGTTCAAGAATATAACAGTTTTTAAGATGTACCCATAGATGCCCACTTTAACTTGTACATCATCTTAAGTTTTTCAAACCACCTTAGATCAGTTTAGAGTTTGTCTGAATTTGCTGCATACCTTAATGTTATCTATTCTTTTACAAAATATGCACCTGTTTCTAAACAGTCAACAAATTTATTTGAATTCCCAAGCAGGTGATATCATAGGGAAACAACTGATTTCAGGTATGTGAATATCAATACAGCTTAAATTGTTTATTACTTGTGAATAAAGCATGGACATCAGACAAATATAACATACACAACACTCCCACATTCTTTTTTTTTTCTCTTAGAAAAAAAGTAAAACAGTTCTCTTGTAGATAGGCTGAATTTAGAGAAAGTAAATGAACCTAATGTTTTGCAGTCTTATCACCATAAAACCAAAACAGAATCATATCACAGTTGTTACATAAATATGAAACATTCTCCAATATCTGTCATAAAACCAAGAATCAACATTATGGAAAGGAGAAAATAAACTCTGAAATACAAATCAGAAAATTCACTACTTATGGCTTGGCAAAATTACATTCCCTTTGCATGCTCTGCAGATGCTGTTCACAGTCCCATTTTAGTCATGAAGTCTTTTATGAATCCATATGAAATTTATTGCCACCAAGCAGGGCTTAATATAGGATGCTTAATCAACGATATATTGTTCTTAACATAAGTAATTGGTTCTCCGCGGAGCTCCGGGAGATGAAGTGTTGGAGACGGGGCCTAGAGAGCTGTTGGAGGTCCAGCCGATCCAAATCCGACCGGTTGTGACTAAGAACCTATATTAGGTCTTATCTCGCAGCGATGAGGGCGGCGAGGTGTAATTACTTCTCTGTCCTCATCGCATCCGCAGATAATCGCCCGGCCACCCTGTTTAGGGTGACCCGCTCCCTCCTTAATCAGGAGGTGAGGGAGGAACCCTTGCAGGGTCGTGCCGAGGAGTTTGGTCAACATCTGTTGGATAAAATCGCTCGGATTCGGACCGGTCTGGACTCCAACTGGGCAGAGTCTGACGATCAGGACACAGGCGGTCTTGTCGATATTATCTGGGAGGAGTTTGATTCTGTGACCCCTGAGGAAGTGGACAGGATTATGGGGAGGTTGAGCTCCACCACATGTTTATTGGACCCGTGCCCTTCTTGGCTGGTCTATGCAGCTCGGGAGGGGACACGAGGCTGGTTCCAGGCGGTTATATCTGCTTCTTTGAGTGAGGGTAATTTCCCCGCTGTCTTGAAGGAGGCGGTGGTGAGACCTCTCCTCAAGAAGCCTGCCCTGGACCCAGCTGTGTTGAATAACTTTCGTCCGGTCTCCAACCTTCGCTTTCTTATGAAGGTTGTTGAGAGTGTGGTGGCGCATCAGCTCCCCCTGGTTCTGGATGAAGCGGATTATCTAGACCCATCCCAATCGGGTTTCAGGCCCGGGTACAGCACGGAGACGGCATTGGTCGCTCTGGTGAATGATCTCTGGAGGGCCCGGGACAGGGGATATTCCTCTGTCCTAGTCCTATTAGACCTCTCGGCGGCTTTCGATACCATCGACCATGGTATCCTGCTGTGGCGTCTCAGGGGATTGGGAGTGGGAGGCACAGTTCTTTGGTGGTTCTCCTCCTATCTCCCGGGACGCTCGCAGTCGGTGTTGGCAGGGGGGCAGAGGTCGACCCCAAGGGCTCTCGTTTGTGGAGTTCCTCAGGGGTCGGTCCTCTCGCCTCTCCTGTTCAACATCTACATGAAACCGCTGGGTGAGATCATTCGTGGTTTTGGAGTTGGGTATCATCAGTACGCCGATGATACCCAGCTTTTCATTTCGACCCCAAACCACCCCAGTGATGCCCTCGACGTGATGTCCCGTTGCCTGGAGGCGGTTCGGGTCTGGATGGGGAGGAACAGACTTCAGCTCAACCCTGACAAGACTGAGTGGCTGTGCATTCTGGCATCCCGGGACATTCAAAATATTCCACCTCTTTCTATGGGGGGTGAGCTTTTACCCCCCGTGGATAGGGCTCGCAACTTGGGAGTCCTCCTAGATTCACGGCTTACTCTGGAAGACCATATAGTAGCCGTGACTAGGGGGGCCTTCGCCCAGGTTCGCCTGGTGTGCCAGTTGCGGCCCTATCTGGACCGGGATGCCCTGTGTACGGTCACTCATGCGCTCGTGACCTCTCGTCTTGACTACTGCAATGCTCTTTACATGGGGCTTCCCTTGAAGACCACTCGGAGGCTCCAACTGGTACAGAATGCGGCCGTGAGAGTTGTCTTGGGAGTTTCCCGGTACTCCCATGTTACACCTTTGCTCCGTGAGCTGCATTGGTTACCAGTTGTCTTCCGGGTGAGATTCAAGGTTCTGGTAATGGTCTTTAATTCCCTACATGGCATGGGTCCGGAGTACCTCGGGGACCACCTGCTGCCGGCGTCAACCTCCCTCCGCCCTGTGCATTCCCACAGAGAGGGCCTCCTCAGGGTGCCTCCGGTCAGAGAATGTCGGCTGGTGGCCCCCAGGGGGAGGGCCTTCTCTGTGGGCACTCCGGCTTTATGGAACCAGCTGCCGGTCGAGCTCCGGACGGCACCGGACCTTCGCTCCTTCCGACGCGGTCTGAAGACCCATTTATTTGAACAAGCTGGCCTGGCCTGATGGGGGATGTTAGGGTTTTTTAATGGGTTTTTATATTGTTATTGTTTTATCTGGGCGATTATTTAATTCTTTTTAAATTTTTGTATTTTCTATTTATATGTGTCCTGTTCACCGCCCTGAGTCCCTCGGGAGAAGGGCGGTATATAAATTTAATAAATAATAATAATAATAATAATAATAATAATAATAATAATAATAATAATAATAATTTCAAAATAGTGAAGATAGCAGGAAAAGACAGAAAAAGATACAAAAATAATAAAAAAGTGATAGGACTCGCACCATCACCACAGTAAATAAATATTCAATAGTTGTATAATGAGATTGTTCTAATACTTCTGAGGAACGGTATTTGAAAATGTTACCTCAATATTATATCAGTGTTACTAATTTCCTATTTTCTGCTTCCAGTTGAAATTGTAACCTTTTGATCTTTCAATACCTTGCATCCATATAACTGACATTATGTACATATCTGAAATGTCAAAGCTAAGAGGTACCATAAAACCTCTCTCCTTCTCATAGACCTATCAGTACACACAATTAGCTTGATGTTAGCCAGTGAGGTAAATCAATAAGGCTATTTAACTTGTAACAGTTTTAAACTTTTAAACAAAACATTGAAGTTCTATGAAACTGCATTTAATAAAGTTCCCAAGTAAACCTTACAGTGAGCAAATGAGGTTGAACTTTGAAACAGTTACCCTTTGTCATCAAAATAATCCCTCATAAAAAACTTAATATTAGTTTAGTTTCCATGGCATAGGCATGGAAGTGACATAACAAGATGCAGCCTAACAAGAAGTATAAAATTTGATTATTGCATACATTATTGATGTAAGAGAATAAAGTGTTGGCATCCAACTGAAAGGATGATGTTCCTGAAATATTCAGTGGTTGGATTAATTGGGTTTACCTAGTAATTGTAACTAGCTAAATGTTTTCTCAGTAGCTTTTAGCTCAGATTGAGGCTTTTTTACTCTTTAATCTGATTCATTCCCTGCATAAAAAATATATACGCTGCAGGAATCCATGCTGTGCAGCATCTTCTCCAGCTCCCCCTGTTGTTTCTGGCTTCTGAGATTACCCAGAAAGATGCTTGATGGACCACTTGCTTTCACCCATTCAGACTTTTGCTTGAAGCTTTCTGGAGCTAAATTCTACCATCTGCTCCTAGCTTTAGCAGAACCTCCTAGCACTGATTCTCGTTTTTCTCAGCCATCAATTCCAGTTCAAAACTTTTCCCAACAGGATTTTCTCAGAAGGGAAAAGACTTCTCAAATCTCCAATCTATGTCCACTTCCAACTGCTGTCTCCAACTGCCCTTGATTAATGTTATTTTTTAACCATCACTTTGAAGTAAAATAGAAAAAAAGCAGTAATTTTCCAGAAGTAATTCTTTATATAAAAATATATATATATCCCTTCTTATTTTCCTTTTTTTTTCTTCTTTAAAGATAGTTGGCTGTAATATTCCTTTATTATAGGATTGGCCATATTTTGTTCCTACTTAGAATAATTCTAATTGCTTGGTAAGCTGTTTTTTAATCTTTTATTTTTGGATTTATTAACAATGTAATTATTTTAAATTTATTCTTTTCAATCATGTTAATATAGTTTATAATTTTTGATCATGAGCAGCTACAAAAAATTTTGTAGTAATTAGCTGTATAAGAATCTTTTAGAAACTTCATTCCTTTGTTTATAATATGGCTTAGGAAAAATGATTTCATATATATTTTAATATGTTATCTATTTAGACATATATGTCTATGTTTCATTCAAAGGACATATAATTCCACCAATACTTTTTTGACATTACTTTGATTACCAGACTTAATTATGAGTTTATAAGTAAGGGATCTGTAATATATAGTGCCTTTTGAAACCTTCCTATTCTTTCTTATTGTTCCCTTTTTTCTATAGTTTGTTACCAACAATCATGAATTTTATTTATTTATTTATTTAATATATATGCTGCTTATCTCCAGGATAAAGCAACTTTGGGTGACTTGGTACAAGAGCATTCTGTGTAGACTGCTGCGATAACATTAGGAAAACTATATATTTGTCTTCGTTCATTAGGAAAACTGCACGGTCAGTGTTACGTATACAGAGGTTGCCTTGTTGAAAATAAATATTAGACACAAGAAATAACACAGGTGCAAGATAGTTAGTTAAATTAAACAATACACTCTGTCAATGCGTTTAGCACAGTAAGCTATTTTCAAAGGAGAAAATAAATGTGATCAAGTACCAAAGCAGCATAAATCTATTTTTGTTACAACAAGAGGTTTTACTGTAGACCTAGTTGGATGCCACACCATATCAGGATAAGTAACAGATGGAGAAAAGTCAGTAATTTATAACATGGGTAGAAAGTAATTTATAAAATATTTTTTTTTAAAAAAACCTCATTGAAATAAAGGCATGTGGCCAAATCAATGAGATCTGGAGGATGATGGTATATTCTTTGGAATATACCAATCCAGAATAAAAATGTTTTCAAGAGGATCAGTTAAACTGTCATAGAAGCAAAGAACAGACATAGTTGTCAAGGAAAGAGAGCATGTTCTTGGAAGCCAACCAAGAGCTGCATTGAAATGTTAAATGATCACTATATTTTCCAAGAAGAGAACCTCTCTTATTATCAAGTGCTCTCTTAAAATGTAATTTGAATTTAGAAAGATTCTTTCCTCCTTTCAACTGTAGAAGATATTCCTTCCATCTTCAGACAGTACTTATTATTACAGTTTTGATAATGGCTAAATCAGAATGTTTAAGCAACATTCCATCACAATACTATATTGAAAAGAGGGGAAGGGCTTATGATGAGCTTAAATGTTACTTGGATTAAAATTTCTAGTATTAAGTAACTCAAACTTTTTATATTTTTCTAAAAGATTCTTGAACTATAGCATAAATTATATTGTGCAACTGATTTTCCCTTGCCTGATGTTGGCTGAAAGTAAAAATGGGCTGCTGAAGTTCAAAACACAACCAACAAAGCAATTTTTGGAAACTTATAACAGCATTTGAATGATAGATTGCCTCACTCAGTGCAGTTAATTTTGTTTACAGAATTTATTTGATAGCCAGCTTTTAAATCCATTTCTTTTCAAACAAAAGAAGGGTTCATTACCACGGTAAAAAGATAATGAGTTATTGCTCTGTCAGGGGTTAATAGTCAATATGTAATTTCTAACTGAAATAAACATGGAGAGGCAATTTTTCTGACTAAGAGTATATCTGCAATTGGAAAACACAAAATGGCTACCATGAAACATTTGCCTATAAAGAAAGTAGTAATCATAGCTATTTTGATCATAAAATGCCATTTATGGAAAGCAAAAGAGCCCCAGGATGTTCTGTATTATTTTGTGGGGCCCAAAGTTAGCCTTTTAAATTGTCTTCCCCATGTCTCTTCATCAAAATGTGCCTATCTCAGGATAACTTTCAATAAATGTAATTAATTCAAGGACCTTCCATTTGGTTTAAGAATTCTATTTGCCAAAGATTTATAATATATTTTCCATGCTGGTTAGTAAGGTAAAGGTAAAGGTTGCCCCGCACATGAGTGCTAGTCGTTTCCAACTCTAGGGGCCGGTGCTCATCTTTGTTTCAAAGCCGAAGAGCCAGTGTTTGTTCAAGGACGTCTCTGTAGTCATGTGGCCAGCATGCCTAGATGCCAAAGGCGCACAGAACGCTGTTACCTTCCCACCGTAATGGTCCCTATTTTTCTACTTGCATTTTTATGTGCTTTCGAACTGCTAGGTTGGCAGAAGCTGGGACGAGTAACAGGCGCTCACTCTGTTACGCAGCACTCGGGAGTCGACCTGTCAAACTGCCGACCTTCTGATCGACAAGCTCAGTGTCCTAACCCACTGAGACACCGCGTCCCTTATGCTGGTTAGTAGGTATATGCTAAGTAATAGATATTTTAACATAGCATCAAAGAAGCCTGAAAATTTTTCTCATCTGACAATGTTAGCTTAGGGACAATTGATGACTGAAAAAGTAGAGTCATGTTAAAAAGTTACACTTGCCTTGAAAGCAATTTTTTAAAAAAGACATTTCGCTGTCAAAATGTTAATGAAGAGCTAATTCTAGAATTTTAGGTTCTTTCCTATGGATTCTACTTCATTGTTTCTTCAGCAGGGAGCTCTCAAGTTAAAATTTGCTTTGGATTAAAAGATTCCTGTAATCCTGATATCTCTGAAAGAGTTTGCACTGTTAGATACCAGTGCTCTACTGTGTATTCCTGATTTCAACTGTGATTTCTGTTGTCTTGCATAATCCTATTATTGGGTGATATGGCAAAGATAAAAGCAATTGCCAGATCCAGGAAATTATTTCTGTTTTTGTTTGGAGGGATAAATCTCATGTCTTTTTTTTCAAAGTTTAAAGTACAATCATGCTGCAGTTTACTGGACTATTCACTAGTGTGCCTAGAGGCAAAAATTGTTAGAGGTGGAGCTGACACTGCAGGAATCAATGATTCTCAAACAAGTCAGAAGTGTTCTATCAACAAATTCCAGCTGCCTTCTATGATCTTGAAAAAAAAAGGCCAAATGCCCCCTTGCTTAGAATGGTGGAAAGAAGAAGCATAGTATTGAAACCTTGGAGGATAGCCAAACAAATGGGCTCTGTTTGCTAAATACTGCAGTAGGCAGACTTTCTGCTGTAGGTTTGTTTCCTTCTTGTCTACAATAAAGTATCTTCAGTAGCCAAGTCATGCCTGACAATCTACTGCCAAGTAAGCTAAAAATAAAGAGTTGTGAATCTGGAGAGCCTAAACTTACAATCATGCCAGGTGAAAATATGACAAAAGTGCTGAAAAATTTCTCAATGTCCAAGGAACATTTCAAGCTAGAGACAACAGTAAATCTTGATACTCCAGACACTTAATTTGTATTCAATGCATTATTTACAACAGAAGTTCACAGATACAGCATGACCAAGTAAGTTGCTTTATGGAGGATAACAGTAAAGCCACATGTAAAAGAAAGTCTGTCTGCTGCAATATCCTCCCTCTTCCCCAACCAAAATCTTGCTAGCCTTTGCTCTAGAGAAGGGGTGTCAAACTGGTGGCTGGCGGGCTGGATGCATCACACACAGGCCACGCCCACCCCAGCTCTGCAAAGGCAGAAAAGTCACTATACGTCACATGACATGATCGACTTTGACACCCGTGCTCTAGAGCAATGTTTCTCAACTTCGGCATCTTGAAGATATGTGGATTTCAACTCTCAGAATTCCCCAGCTAGCGTTGCTCATGGTCGGTATACTCATTCTGTCTGGCTTCAGAATGCTGGATCCTGCCTCATCAGTTTTCATCTTTATGGGATGATGGTCACAGAGTCACTTCTTCCCCTCCATTACTACAGCAGAGGGCCTAAGATCCAAAAAGGATTTGGAAAAAGAGAAAGTGACAAGCCACAAGAAAGTCTAGGGAATCTACCAGGGCCTCTGAGGACTCCACATCTAACTCTTCCTTGCTCTGCTTCCAGGCAACTCTCTTCTCACTTGCTAGTCATCCCTCTTTTCAGAGACTCAGCTTTGGATAAAATGCCTGTTTAGTCCAGCATTAGCCTAGTTTTTAACAGCTTTAATTGTATTTCAATGGTTTTGTTTTTCAATTGTTTTTATTGTTTTTATTATTTTAATTGTGTGCATCATCCAGAGCAGGGGTGTCAAACTGCCAGCCCACGGACTAGACGTGTCACCAGGAAACCACGCCCACCCCATTGCCAACAATGGCAAAAAAGCTCCGATATGTTGCGTGACGTCACGTGATGTCACAACTTTGACATGTCTGATCCAGAGTCACACATGTGAGATAGGGAACTATTTGTTAGCTGTGAAGTCATGTCCGACCCATCACGACCCCATGGACAACGTTCCTCCAGGCCTTCCTGTCCTCTACCATCTTCTGGGGTCCATTTAAGCTCACGCCTACTGCTTCAGTGACTCCATCCAGCCACCTCATTCTCTGTCGTCCCCTTCTTCTCTTGCCCTCAATCTTTCCCAGCATTAGGCTCTTCTCCAGTGAGTCCTTCCTTCTCATTAGGTGGCCAAAGTATTTGAGTTTTAGCTTCAGGATCTGGCCTTCTAAAGAGCAGTCAGGGTTGATCTCCTCTAGGACTGGCCGGTTTGATCGCCTTGCAGTCCAAGGGACTCGCAGGAGTCTTCTCCAGCACCATAGCTCAAAGGCCTCAATTCTTTGGTGCTCGGCCTTTGTTATGGTCCAATTTTCACTGCCATACATTGCAACTGGGAAGACCATAGCCTTGACTATACACACTTTTGTTGACAGGGTGATGTCTCTGCTTTTTAGTGTGCTGTCTAGATTTGTCATGGCTTTCCTCTCGAGGATCAAGCTTCTTTTAATTTCTTGGCTACAGTCCCCATGTGCAGTGATCTTGGAGCCCAGGAAAATAAAATCTGTCACTACCTCCATTTCTTCCCCATCTATTTGCCAGGAATTGAAAGGGCCAGATGCCATGATCTTGGTTTTCTTAATGTTAGGTTTCAACCCAAGTTTTGCACTCTCCTTCTTCATCTGCAACAAGAAGCTCTTTAGTTCTTCTTCACTTTCTGCCATTAGAGTGGTATCATCTGCATATCTTAGGTTGTTGATATTTTTTCCAGCAATCCTAATTCCAACTTTTGATTCATCTAGCCCTGCTTTTCTCATCATGTGCTCTACATATAAGTTAAATAGGCAGGGTGACATTATACAGCCTTGCCGGACTCCTTTCCCCATTTTGAACCAATCAGTGGTTCTTTGTCCAGTTCTCACTGTTGCTTCTTGGCCCACATATAGGTTTCTCAAGAGACAAATAAGATGGTCTGGTACACCCATCTCTTTAAGAACTTGCCACAGTTTGTTATGATCCACACAATCAAAGGCTTTAGCATAGTCAATGAAGCAGAAGTAGATCTTTTTCTGGAACTCTCTAGCTTTCTCCATGATCCAGCTTATGTTGGCAATTTGATCTGTAGTTCCTATGCCTCTTCAAAATCCTGCCTGTAGTTCTGGTAGTTCTCGATCCACATACTGCTGGAGTCTAGTTGGTAGGATTTTAAGCATAACTTTACTAGCATGAGAAATGAGTGCAATGGTGCAATAGTTTGAACATTCTTTGGCACTGCCTTTCTTTGGAATTGGAATGTAAACTGATCTTTTCCAATCCTGTGGCCACTGTTGAGTTTTCCAAATTTGCTGGCAAATTGAGTGTAGCACTTTTACTGCATCGTCTTTTAAGATTTTGAATAGCTCAGCTGGAATACTGTCACCTCTACTAGCTTTGTTATTGCTCAGCTTTTCTATATAAATAAAATATATAAATTTAATAAATTTAATAAATTTATTGAAGAATATTTCCCATCTGCTGTTTTCCCCCTGCAGAGTGAAGGGAGAATGTTTTTGATTCACAAGATTTTAATGACCTTCTTTCATTACCACCTCCCTTGCCTAAACTATCTCATCTTCAAGTCCCTCCCTCCCTCTTCCTCAGCTGTTTCTGTTCTTTATATCAGCAAAAGAGAGTGATGAAATTTAGGCAGCTGTCACTGGCCTTTCTCAGTTGCTTTTACATTGAATATGCAAAGTAGATCTCAGCTGCCGTATATGTTGTTCTTATGATGTAGTTTATATTGAAACTATGACATCCTAAAGTTGCTGAGACTTTCTGTCTTAAAAATCACAGCCAGTAGTGATGATGCTGGGAACTGTAGTTCAGCAATATTTTTAAAGCCACAGATTCCCCGCCTTCAATTTGTGTTCTGCCTTTCTCCCAAGAAACATAAAACATCATATAAGTTCATGTTTATTCTGTGAACTAAATTAAGTCTAAGTGACTGCTGGTCCAGATTTTTCCAGGATGTATTATGTCTGAGTGAGAATTTGTACTTAAATCATTCAAATCCTAGTTTGATTTCTATACTCTATATCAGGGGTCCCCAACCCCTGGTCTGTGGACCAGTACCGGGCTGCGGCATGCCAGCAACCAGTCTGCTCAAACAAGCAAAGCCCCATCTGTGAGATACAGGCAGCACACAAAACCACGCACCCTCTGGTCCATGGAAAAACCCCTCTCCATGGAACCAGTCCCTGGTGTCCAAAAGGTTGGGGGCCTCTGCTCTAAATGCCTCTGAAAATTTGTTATTATCATCATCACTATTATCATTGACATGACTATAGCTTTCCCATCTCAGAATTCTCAAAAAAGCATCTTGTTACATTGAAAATCACCCATAGAACTAGTTCATAAAGTGCCTTTCTAGAAGTTTAAAATATGCCTTAAAGGTAAAGGTTCCCTCGCACATGCATGCTAGTCATTTCCACCTCTAGGGGCCGGTGCTCATCTCCATTTCAAAGCCAAAGAGCCAGCACTTGTCCAAGGTCATGTGGCCGGCATGACTAGACACCAAAGGTGCACAGAACGCTCTTATAGTGGTCCCTATTTTTCTACTTACATTTTTACATGCTTTCGAACTGCTAGGTTGGCAGAAGCTGGGACAAGTAACAGGTGTTCTCTCTGTTATGCGGCACTCGGGATTTGACCCGCCAAACTGCCAACCTTCTGATTGACAAGCTCAGTGTCCTAACGCACTTAGCCACTGTGTCCCATTCAAAATATGCCTTACTTAAAATATATAAAAATTATGAATACAATTAAAAGTAATTCACATTGTTAACTTTGTTGAATCTGGGAATTTGAAAAATGTAGGAATTTTGAGGTTTAGATTAGAATTTAATTTGGTCCAGTCTATGCTTCCAAGGCAACAACTCTGCTTTGAACATAGACAAAATAGGACCAATTGAAGTGATTACTTCTTCTAAATTCTTCTCCAGATTAAATATCACCTATGTTTGGCTCCATAGAGATTCTCCCTGCAAAGAAATTGCAGAAGTATTCTCTAGTGCAGACATGTCAAACTCGTGACATCATGTGATGTTGCGCAACATATTGGGACAGTTTTGCCTTTGCCGGCAATGGGGTGGGCGTGGCTTCCGCGTGTGCAGGCTGGCAGTTTGACATCTCTGCAGTGGGTTTGAGTGGCCTGAGGCCATGCTTGGTGCCTTTTAAAGAGACACTGTGTTTGCCTATTTCCTGCGTTAAGGAAGTTGCTTATTATTGATTTCTCTGGAGTTAAGAACTTTCAGAAAGCAAGCTGTACTACATTGGAAGATTTTTCTTCCACCCTGGATAAAAGTAGATCTGAGGAGGTTTGAGGGTTAACAAGAAAAGCTTTAATTTTTGGAACAAAAGGGGAGCTAAAATGTTGATTATGGAAAATTAAGAAGCTAGATATACCTACAAGAATATTTTCTGTGGAATGCTTAAAATCTTATAAAACACTACAGGTGAAACTCAAAAAATTAGAATATCATGCAAAAGTTCATTTATTTCAGTAATGCAACTTAAAGGGGGAAACTAATATATGAGATAGACTCATTACATGCAAAGCAAGATAGTTCAAGCTGTGATTTGTCATAATTGTGATGATTATGGCATACAGCTCATGAAAACCCCAAATCCACAATCTCAGAAAATTAGAATATTGTGAAAAGGTGCAATATTCTAGGCTCAAAGTGTCCCACTCTAATCAGCTAATTAAGCCATAACACCTGCAAAGGGTTCCTGAGCTTTTAAATGGTCTCTCAGTCTGGTTCAGTAGGAATCACAATCATGGGGAAGACTGCTGACCTGACAGTTGTACAGAAAACCATCACTGACACCCTCCATAAGGAGGGAAAGCCTCAAAAGGTAATTGCAAAAGAAGTTGGATGTTCCCAAAGTGCTGTATCAAAGCACATTAATAGAAAGTTATGTGGAAGGGAAAAGTGTGGAAGAAAAAGGTGCACAAGCAGCAAGGATGACCACAGCCTGGAGAGGATTGTCAGGAAAAGGCCATTCAAAATTGTTGGGGACTTTCACAAGGAGTGGACTGAGGCTGGAGTCAGTGCATCAAGAGCCACCACAAACAGATGGATCCTGGACATGGGCTTCAAATGTCGTATTCCTCTTGTCAAGCCGCTCCTGAACAACAAACAACGTCAGAAGCTTCTTACCTGGGCTAAAGAAAAACAGACCTGGTCTGTTGCTCAGTGGTCCAAAGTCCTCTTTTCTGATGAGAGCAACTTTTGCATCTCATTTGGAAACCAAGGACCCAGAGTCTGGAGGGAGAATGGAGAGGCACACACTGCAAGATGCTTGAAGTCCAGTGTGAAGTTTCCACAGTCTGTGTTGATTTGGGGAGCCATGTCATCTGCTGGCATTGGTCCACTGTGCTTCATTAAGTCCAGGGTCAACGCAGCCATCTACCAAGAGATTTTGGAGCACTTCATGCTTCCTTCCGCAGATGAGCTTTATGGGTGCTGACTTCATTTTCCAGCAGGACTTGGCACCTGCCCACACTGCCAAAAGCACCAAAACCTGGTTCAATGACCGTGGGATTACTGTGCTTGATTGGCCAGCAAACTCGCCTGACCTGAACCCCATAGAGAATCTATGGGGCATTGCCAAGAGAAAGATGAGAGACATGAGACCGAACAATGCAGAAGAGCTGAAGGCCACTATTAAAGCATCCTGGTATTCCATAACACCTCAGCAGTGCCACAGGCTGATAGCTTCCATGCCATGCCACATTGAGGCAGTAATTGCTGCAAAAGGGGCCCAAACCAAATACTGAGTACATATGCATGCTTATACTTTTCAGAGGTCCGATATTGTTCTATGTACACTCCTTGTTTTATTGATTGCATGTAATATTCTAATTTTTTGAGATTGTGGATTTGGGGTTTTCATGAGCTGTACGCCATAATCATCACAATTATGACAAATCATGGCTTGAACTATCTTGCTTTGCATGTAATGAGTCTGTCTGATATATTAGTTTCCCCTTTTAAGTTGCATTACTGAAATAAATGAACTTTTGCACAATATTCTAATTTTTTGAGTTTCACCTCTATATAATGTCTTTGAAACAAATTGTAAGAAATCTTCCTGTGGGAAGTTTTGTTAATTGGAAAATAAAGAGATTGTGAAAGAGGACTTGAAGGTGAGAACAAATATTATTCTTAAAGGAGAACAGATCCATTAATACAATTTATTTGAATATGGATTTGGAGTTTTAAAAATGCTGGCTTATAAAAGTGACATGGAAAAAGATGTGGATCTGAAAATGGATTTTTAAATGTCAGAACATAAGAATGGTATGGAAAACAATGCAAAAATTGATTTACAAATGAAACCAGTTGTCTTAATAATGAAAGCGGACATACAAATAATAAATCAAAAGAGTGACTTGGAAAGCCTTCTTTGGATTTACAAATGGAATATGTGGAACCAAGGAAGCTCTTGCTGAGAAAAGACAAAGAGAAATTGCTCAAGCTGTTCCTGGAAAGAGACAAACAGAATGTTATAAGAAAGCAATTTATGGGATAATACATGATGGGACTAAAAATCAAGTACATTAAAAATGAAATGAAGATTTATCAAGTGAATTTGTTGGATAAATATATTGTATGCATGCATGCATGCATGCATGCATGTATGCATGTTATAGTTTTTGGTAGCTATGAATGGGATTTCTTTTTGACCAGGACTGTATGATGAGGTTTTAAAGATTTGTTTATAAGTGGGGAGAGATTTCTTTTGCTATATTTTTAGAGAAAAGGATAAGACTTTGACCAAATTAATTATTTTTAAAGATTAAAATATATATCTAGTATTTTTGGCAATTGTTAATTGACTTTTGCTGATTTAGATTGAACAATGTGCTTTTCATAATTTGACTGTGGATGCATAGTATGGGGAAATACTAGGAAATACTAGAGAAGGTGTTAAGCTAGCCAATTTGTTTATTCTCGTCTAAAGGGGTAGAGAACTACATACAGTATATCTTTTCTTTCTTTTGTTTTTTCTTTCTATTTTTCTATTTCTTTTCCCTTTTTTATTTTTTATGCTTTACTTAGTTTGTATTAGTTTTTAATCTTTGTATTTATAAACTTTAGTAAAATTATTGGGGGAAAAATAATTTGGTCCAGCACTTCATTGATTGGTTTGTTATGAACAAATGGAGATTAATAACAGCTTGGGCAATGTTTATGACCTAGGATTGCAGCTTTCACAGATTTAAGTTGTTATTGATTTCTCTTTGGACTGTTGAGTTTTTGTGATGTTATAATATCTTAAAACAATGACATCTGACTGTTTTTGAAATACTTTTTCAACACTTTATTAGAAAATTGTATATGAGCAGCTATGGAAACAGAATCTTAAAGCCTTTGTACTGCATTCTTTTGCAATATAGACTACATTTATATTTCTTTTTTTCATCTTCTGTTACCATTATTTTCTTTGTTGGTTTTAGATGTTAAATACTATTCTCCAAAGCACCTGAGAGCAGGACAAGAAACAATGGGTAGAAACCAACCAAAGAGACAAGCAACCTAGAATTAAGGAGAAATTTCCTGACAGTTAGAACAACTAATCAGTGAAACAACCTGCCTCCAGAAGCTGTGAATGCTCCATCACTGGAAATTTTTAAGAAGAGACTGGACAGCCATTTGTCTGAAATGGTATAGGGTTTCCTGTCTGAGCAGGGGGTTTGACTAGAACACCTCCAAGGTCCCTTCCAACTCTATTATTATTGTTATTGTTATTGTTATTATTAATCATCACACAGTCAGCCAGATGTTCAGACTGGATTTGGCATTTTTGTCTACCTATCGAATCCTTACCAAAAACCTGGGATAGGCAGATGTGGATGTTTGATGGTATTACAGATATTGTCGCAGGATGGAAGCAGTTCCTAGTAAGGCCACCTTTTGCAATTGACTAATGGTGAATTTGTCAATGCCAGTGGTGTTCAAGTGGTGCTCCAGTTGTTTTGGGATTGCACCCAAGGTGCCTATTACTATTGGTACTACCCTTGCTTGCCTTTGCCACAGTGTTTCTAATTCTATTTGTAGGTCTTTGTATTTTGTTATCTTCTCCAGTTCTTTCTCGTCTATTCTGCTGTCTCCAGGCACTGCCACGTCCACTATCCAGACTTTTTTGTCTTTCTTATTGACAATTGTTAAGTCCGGGGTCTTATGTTGCAGGTGCTTGTCTGTTTGAATTCTGAAGTCCCAGAAGGAGTTTAACTTTATCATTTTTTATGACTTTCTCTATTTTATGATCCTACCAGTTCTTGCTTACAGGTAAATGATATTTCTTGCAGATCTTCCAATGCACCATTGTTGCTACTTTGTCATGCCAGTGCTTGTAGTCAGTCTGTGTGATCTTCTTGCAGCAGCTTACCAGGTGGTCCACTGTTTCTTCAGCTTCTTTGCATAGGCAGCACTTACTGTCTGTTGCTGTCTTCTCAATTTTGACTTTGTATGCATTTGTTCTTAAGGCTTGGTCTTGTACAGCCAGAATTAGTCCCTTGGCCTTTTTCTTCAACTTTCCTGCTCTTAGCCATTGCCAGGTCTTGTTATTATCTGCTTTCCCATCTATTTTTTTAATGTATGGGCCATGTAGTGCTTTGTCTTCCCATGCCTCTATTCTGTTGTTCATTTGGTCTTTCTTGTAGGCCAGTTTGGTCTCTCCAGTAGTCAGTAAGCCTTCCTAATAAACTAATTTCAGTGCATCTTCATCATTCTCCTTCAGATATTCTTCCAAAGCCACTTTTTCTTCTTCAACCATCTGATGTACTTGCAGCATTCCATGTCCACCTATTTGCCTTGGTAGATAGAGTCTGTTAATGTCACTGCATGGATGAAGGGCGTGATTCATTGTCATTATTTTTCTGGTCTTTCTATCCATTGCTTTATTTCTGCTTGAGTCCAGTCCACTATTCCAGCTATGTATCTAATGACTGGAATTGCACAGGTGTTGATTTCCTCCATTGAGTTTGGACTTTAAGATCTTCTTTGCTCTCTTGATGTATTCACCTGTAATCTTTTTCTTGACTTCAGTGTGCTTGATGTTGTCAGTTTGAAGGATACCCAAGTATTTGTAGTAATCTTCCTCATCCAGACACTTAATGTTACTTAATGTTACTTTTGTGGGGCATCTTTATTCCTTCAGTTTTCACTATTTTTCCTTGTTTGAGAGTAAGTGTGGCACATTTATCCAAGCCAAACTCCATTGCAATGTCTTGGCTATATATACGGACAGTGTTCAGCAGCGATTCTATTTCAGATGATGTTTTTCCATACAGCTTAAGATCATCCATGTAAAGGAGGTGGGATAGTCTGGCAGATGTTTTTGATGTTTGATAGCCATGTCCTGAGTTATTCAGTATTGTTGACAGAGGAAACAGTGCAATAACAAATAGTAGTGGTGATAATTAATCTCCTGAAATATTCCTCTCTTGATATTAACCTCTCCCAGTCTTTCACCATTGACCTGCAACTGTGTCTTCCTTTGTGCCATCAATCTTTGCACAAATTTTCTGATGTTTCTACTGACTCCTGTTATTTATAGGCACTTGATTATCCAGTCATGTGGCAGAGAATAAAAATGCCTTTTTGTAGTCAATCCATGCCACATTCAGGTTGGTCTTCCTTTTCTTGCAGTTTTCCAAGATATTTTTTTTTCTATTAGGAGTTGATCTTTTGTTCCTCTGCTATTGGGGTGGTTTCCTTTCTGCTTGGGTGGAAAGAGATTGTTTTCAACTAGATGCTGTTGTACTGTGTCAGCTACCACACCAGTTAGCAATTTGAAAGTTGTTGGTAAGCAGGTAATTGGCCTGTAGTTGCCTGGTGTTGCCCCTTTTGCTGGATTTTTCATTATTAGGTAGGTTTTCCCAGTTGTTAGCCACTTTTCAATTTCTCTTCCTTGTAGTATATTGTTGATCTGCTTGGCAATGAGAGGGTATATAAGAGTTAGATGTTTCAACCAAAACCCATGCAGTTCATCTTCACCTGGTGCTGACCAATTTTTGATCTTCCTTGCTCTTTTTTTCTACCATTTTTGTTGTTATTACTAGTTCTTTCATTTCAACTCTTGTTTTATTTGCATCCACGTCTTTTAACCAAGCCACATCCTTGTGGTGTTTCTTTGGGTTATCCCATATCTGCTTCCAGAACTGCACTGTTTCTTCCTTGTCAGGTACTGACTGATTCATTGCAGTTTCTCCATTGATGGATTGGTAGAAACATTTCTGATTGGATTGAAATTGGAGGTTCTGCCTATAATTTGCAATTTGAGCTTTGTATCTACTGATTTTCCTGGCTATAGCTGTTATTTGCTGCTTTATTATTTCCAGTGCTTCCTTAATCTTCCTTGTTTCTAAGTGGTATTTCATTATTATTATTATTATTATTATTATTATTATTATTATTATTATTATTATTATTATTATTATTATTATTATTATTATTATTATTATTATTATTTATTATTATTATTATTATTATTATTATTATTATTATTATTATTATTCATTCCTATTGTATAGGTAACCATTTTTCAGCTTTTGAATGGAGAAATGGATTACAGTGCTGCTCCATTTGCCTTCCCTAATCCATCTAGCTATAAATAAAGCCAAATTCCACTCCTGCAAACTCCTTGTTACATTACTGCATGTACATATTAGCTATCACCATGTTTTCCCCTGCAGCTGATGAACCTGAATATCAATTTACTTGTCTCTCTATCTACTGTGGCCTTATTCGGTACTCCTGTCACCCTCTTCCTCCTTTGTATGTATGACCCAGTTCAGATCTTACCTCGTAATTGAAATGACCTTCCTGGGGAACTGCTCTGTTGCCCATTCTAATTTCAATCTTGTCATTGGTAGCTGTGTAGAACATACAAAAATGTTGACCGTCTCATTTTCCAGCACTATTCTTCCCACTTTCTTTATTTAAGAAAAGAGTTTCTGCCCAATATTTCAGCAGTTCTTTGACAATACTTTAATGCTTTAATTTTTGCTTTTATGACAATTGTAAGCTGCCCAAAGGAGTCACTTGACAATGAAATGGGTGGCATATAAATTAAATAAATAAATACAAGTTGCTCATTTTTCATGTCCATATAAGTTTAGCATTGAGTAGAAAATCCACGTCCACAACAGATTTTAGTGTCAGCTACAACAATACCTTACAAGAGAATGTAATTAAAAATTAATCTCATGGTTATTTGAACAGGAATCTGTATGAAAGCACAAAAGTTGAAGCCTTAGAAGACAAAACTGCAAAAGGCTTGCTCATCACTTCCCACTCCAGCAAATACCCAGGCTGTGTTCAAAGAATTCTTTGCTCCATGCTATATATAGCAGTAGCAGTATAGATACACTAACTTACAATGGGGACTTTATTAGTATTTTTAAATTAGCGACACCATCAAAATAAACCACCAAAACCCACGTGGTGCAGACATCTGATTAGTGTTAGCTAAACCCATCTGAAAAGACTGCTTGCCAGCCCCAAGTCAATGATTAACTCTCCACTTGATCGCATTCACCTCTAGTAACCTTGACTGAAAACCTGTATTTTGCAGCAAAATATTGTGACATGGCAAACAGTGAAATACCACTCCACCAAAACCACATATGCAATGTATTTATTGCCAGGGTTAGTACAGCATATACATTGTTGGAACTGCGTAGGTTTCTGGGGGATTTGGACAAGAGGTGTCTATAGGTGACACTGATTTAGTCGTCTTTATTAGCAGGAAGGGGTGTAAACTCAGCTGTTCGGTAATGATAAAATTAACCTTGAGAGTTGGAAAGATTTGGTGGATGCATATTGCTTGTCTGAAGAAGAAGATAAGAAAGCAATAGTGATGGAACAACCCAAGTTTGTTAGGGTTAGGAAAATAGTGGCAAGTGTATAGAAATACAGTTTCCTCAAAAAAAACCCAACCTTTAAAAGTGATATATAATAAAAGGGTGGTAAACAGCAATGATTAATATCTACCACCTTATAACTATTAAATCTGAATAGTTTAATATCATATGCTATATATACAGTAGTGGCCAAAATTGTGGAAACGTTTTGGAAAAAGTGTACATTTGAGGTTTGATGGCTAATAACACCGCCTTTTTTGGAGTAGTACCATAAAATTATATATCAATGGAAAGATAAGTTAATCAAGAATGCAATGCAATACCTTTTATGAAGGATTTGCTATTAGAATAGCAGTTATAAAGAAGAAAATTGAAACACATAGAAAAAACAAGATATACAAAAATTGTCACCAGGTCAGTTAATACTTAGTTGGGTAACATTTAGCATGAATTACAGCTTTACAACATCTTCCCATGGAATGAACCAACCAAGTTCTGCAGCTGTTATAATGTGAAACCAAGATTGAACGCTTGCTTCTATTAACTGGGATTTATTTATTTATTTATTTATTTATTTATTTATTTATTTATTTATTTATTTATTTATTTATTTATTTATTATTGGGACTTATATGCTGCCCTATCTCCCGAAGGACTCAGGGCAGCTAACAACAATAAAACAAAATAATACAAATGTTAAAAAAAGATTAAACTAACAAGCCCCAGTGATAAAATATTAAAAACATTTTTCTTTTTTTAAAAACCCCTATCATCAGTCCAGGTCAGCCTAATGGAAAAGAAATGTTTTGAGGTCATGACGAAAGGACCGGAGATCCGGGCCATCCGGAGCTCAAGGGGAAGCTGATTCCACAGGACAGGCGCTCCCACAGAGAAGGCCCTCCCCCTGGGGGTCACCAGCCAACATTGTCTAGCCGACGGCACCCTGAGGAGGGCCTCCCTGTGTGAGCGCACCGGGCGATGGGAAGTCATTCCTGGCAGCAGACGGTCCTGCAAATATCCTGGGCCTAAGCCATGTAGGGCTTTATAGGTAAGAACCAGCACCTTAAATCTCACCCAGAGGGCAACCGGTAACCAATGCAGCTCACGCAGGAGGGGTGTAATATGGGAGTATCGGGATACTCCCATCACAACCCACACGGCCGCATTCTGCACCAGCTGGAGCCTCCGGGTAGTCTTCGTATAGATTACTGCAATGCAGAGAGCATTGCAGTAATCTATACGGGAGGTAACGAGCACATGAGTGACCGTACATAGAGCATCTCGGTCCAGATAGGGGCGCAACTGGCGCACCAGGCGAACCTGGGCAAAAGCCCCCTTGGGCACAACTCCTATATGATCTTCTAAACTGAGTCGTGTATCCAGGAGGACGCCTAAGTTGTGTGCCCTATCAACGGGAGGTAACACCTCTCCTCCCATAATCAAAGATGGAACCTCTTAGACTAAACGAGATGCCGGTATGTAGAGCCACTCAGTCTTGGCCGGGTTTTATTGCTGGGTCACTTCTGACTAACAAGTTTCTTTAGTTGGCTCCATAGGTTTTCAACTGAGTTAAGGTCTGGGATATTCCCAGGCCATTCCAACAGTGGAATATGATTATCTTGAAACCACTTTTTGCACACTGCAGCAACATGACATGGAGCTAAATCCTGTTGAAATATAAATGCTTCATTGTCTTGGAAAAGATCATGTGCAAAAGGCTTCAGTATGGGCTCAAGTATTTCATTAATGTATTTTTGGCCATTTGTATTCCCATTAATCACACAAATTCTGCCCACACCTTTTGATGCCATAGAACCCCAGATCATAACACTCACTGGGTGTTTCACAGTACATGTAATGCAATCAGGATGCAAATCTTCTCTGAATCTTCTCCTTATGTATTTTATGCTATCACTACCAAACAGGGAGATCTTGATCTCATCACTCCAAATTACAATGTCCCATTGTTCCTCTGTCCAGGTAACATGGGTTTTAGCTCAGTTAAGTATTTTCAACCTTTGTTGAAAGTGCCTTTTTTCATGGAATTCTAGATTTTAGGCCAAATTCCTGCAGTCTGCATTGAACAATCCTTGCACTCAACAGTCCTTGCATTGTGCCATTTCATTTCATTTCATTTAATTTCACCCATATGATTTTCTTCTGTCATGTAGGCACAGTCTCTTAATTCTTCTATCATCACTTGCTGTTGTGCATCTTTTCCTGCCTTTACCAGTGTGGTTTTGTAGTGACTGAGTCTTCTTATACCTCTTCAAAAAGATAGAAAAGCCACCTTTGGTTAGGTTTCCACCAATTTTTCTTCTAATTTCTTTATAACTGTAGCCTTGTTCATTAATAATACTATTTTACATTGCTTTCTGGGTGACCAGTCAACTCTTTGCACCATTACTTTATTTTTTATGTTTTACAAGCTCACTAAATGAAAGAACACAACGAAACCCAACCAACTTGATAGCGATCACATAACACACTGACAAATCTCCTTCTCTCAGCTTCAATACGTGACATCAATAACTGAATCCTACTGTGATCTGATTGGCTCATTGCCAAAACAAGATGACACCTGATTGGCTCTCTAAACACTCATGCTTATTGGCTACAAGGAAAGCTACCTGATATCAACCTAAGAAGTTGTGCTTCTTTTTTCTGGTAATTTGCTATAACTTTTCATAGTATACAGATAATTGAACAAACTTTGTTGCATTGCATTCTTGATTAAATTATCTTTCCATTGATATATACTTTTATGGTACTACTTCAAAAAAGTGGTGTTACTAGCCATCAAACCTCAAATGTACACTTTTCTCAAAAGGTTTCCACAATTTTGGCTACTACTGTATATATTGTATATGTTAGCCATCCTATTATGAAAAAAATATTTTTTTATCAAAGAAATGTTGAATATGGTGCTACTGCTCTGTCTTAAATGCCTCAAAATACTGCATGATTTTAAAATTGCTAGTAACCTTTGTGTAAAGATAAAGAGCTGCTTAATACATCCCTGAAAATTAAAATTTATGGAGTGTCTTTCGTCTTCTTTTGAAGACAATGAGTTGTTTCCACCAAATAAAAATGAACTTTGCATTGGTGGATGAGCTCATGTCCTCAGCCTGTCACAGCTATCACAGAGAAGAGGCCATTACACACACTATCATATATCACATTGTTCTCATTCTTCAAACCTGATTTTTCAAGGCAATGAGAACAATAGCCCTGGATTCCAAAAATGTGTATGTGGGGGGGGGGTTTCTCTATTGCCCCATAGCCAGATGCAAATTGCCACACTGTCATGGCAGATGTGCTCCACTAACACAAAGTACTTTTTGGAAGTTTTCCTACAGTCCCTTTCAGCAGATCCTGATCCTGAAACTTGGAGATGAGAATAAGCCGTTTTCTACCTGAATGGCCTTCCAAATGCAAAAGATCAGTAAAAAGCAGTAGCTCAGCTGCCTAACACTAACTCTAGCATATGTTGGAAATGGTGTGTAGAAACTGGAGGATTTCTTGGTAGAGACTGGACAAAAAAGAGCATGGCCATCAGCTTGTTCTGCTAGTAGTGATCTAGTGGGTGGAATAGAAGAAATAGCTCTGAACACATTAAAAATAAATATTTTAAAATGGCCACCTCTCCAAGCCTAAAAGAGAGGGGGGGAAAGGTCATTGAAAAGTTGAGTTATAAAGGTCATTGAAAAGTTGAGTAAAAGAGCTCACTCAAAAAGAAATAAGCAGATAATCGAGAAGTCAGGATGCCTATTCCATTGCTGAGCAGCTTATTTGCCAGGTAAACCAGGGACCATGCTAGGAAAATGTATCTGGTGATAGTTCATCTGTGAGAACAACTACAGAATAAATGGGACAATGGTCATTAATTGACTGGATGATGAGATGTGTGCCATTCTTCAGAGAACAGATTTGTCTGAAATGACAAGATTAAACTCTTATAATTCTGTACAAAAGAGGTTGATAAAGTGGACCAGACAAAACATATATGAAAAAGATAGATTGAATTGTATCTTTCTCCTCAGAACTCCTCTTATTTCTTACAGCAGAGAGAAGCTACTCAGGCCTTCTTAAAGAAACAACCAATCACTCTCAGCCCTAGGAAGGAGGCAATGGCAAGCTCCTTCTGAAAAACCTTCCA
This sequence comes from Vipera berus, assembly GCF_964194415.1. NCBI lineage: Eukaryota > Metazoa > Chordata > Lepidosauria > Squamata > Viperidae > Vipera > Vipera berus. The sequence goes on along the minus strand of NC_138202.1, from coordinate 289,384,810 downwards.
AATAAGACTGCAGAAACTTGTCCAGACAGTCTCCAAGAATCAGACATGATTGAATGCAAGAGGAGAAAAAAAAGATTTGGCAAAGGCTACCTACAAGCAGGCTATAGACACACAGATATAGGAAGGTGCCAAGATTGAAGTGGGATATTTCCATCTTTCCGCCAAATTGGATTCAATTATTGAATGGGGGAAAAAAAAACCTGGTTCACCACAAAGTGTACTCTGAATCAGAGAGACTGTAGGAAAACATGACAGATTGGGTATGTTAGGCATATTTAAATTATATGAAGGCAACTTTTCAAGAGCTTCATGAAAAGGAGCTGATTTTTTCAGAGTTGCATCAGGTCTACATTATTCTGTCATCTTTGGATGAGAGTTATGATGGATATGTTTCTTCTTTGGAAGTCCTGACCAGAGAGGAACTGACATTGACTAACATTACTGGAAGACTGCTGGAAGAGTCCAGAAGAAGGCGTGACAGAGACCAGCTGAGAGAGACACAGCCACGAGAGAAGCAGCAATTCACCACTGCTTACAACGTCAAGAAATGTTATTCTTGTGGGGCTATAGGGCATATAGCCAAATTCTGTAGAAAGGGTAAAAAACAGAATGTGAATAGCAGTGGGAAGGCTAAGAAGGGCATTGGTTTGGCTATTTCTGGTGAATCAACATCCAGAAATAATGAATTGTGGGTTGTTGATAGTGGGGCTTCACAATGCATTACTAAAGTGAAAAAGAGATTTGTTAATATGAAAAACAGCAACCAATATGTTTCACTAGCAAACGGTTGGAGGATGAAGGCCTCTGGTGAAGGTAATTCCTATTGTCCATGCATTGATGAACAGTTACCTATGTTATATATACCTAAACTAAGATTCAACTTGTTATCTGTAAGGGAATTGGTTAAGGTTGGGTTTGTGGTAACATTCAGAGGGGAGCAATGCACTATTGAGAGAAATGGAACCTGTGTAACTGCTAATTTGAAAAATGGTTTATCCGTTCTCACAAGTAACCAGGTTAGTACAGTTAAAGCTAACTCAATATGTGAGAACAAGAAGCCACATGATGAGTGTATACATTTATTGCATAGGCGGTTAGGGCATGTAAACTTTAACTCACTACGTAAAACAGTGGAATTAGTAGAGGGAATTAAACTGAAGCCATGTAGTAAGTATTTGAATTGCAATGCCTGTAATCAGGAAAAGAGTAAGGCAAGTCCGGCAAACAGGATAAACGGCTTCAAAACAACTGTTCCTTTGGAAGTTGTGTTTGCTGATTTAATTGGACCCATGAAACCAAGTTTAGGAGGGTCATGTTATATTTTAAGTATATTGGACCACTACTCTAGTTATGGATTTTGTTATCTGCTTAAGTCAAAGGCAGACACTTTCCAACAATTTGCAAACTGGCTGAAGTTCGTGGAGAGAAAAACAAAGAGAAAGGTTCAGTGCATAATTACTGATAATGGTACTGAATTTACAAATAAGCGTTTTGTTGATATGTTACAATCAGCTGGTATTGAGCATAAACGTTCAGCCCCATATAGACCTCAACATAATGCTTTTGTTGAGAGACGTGGGCAAACGTTACAAGCCATGATTAGAACCATGTTAAGAGATTCTGGCTTAACAGATAGACTGTGGGGGGAGGCAGCAAAATGTGCAAACCATGTTCTGAATATAGTTGTTAATACTTCTACTGGTAAAATACCATATACTATATGGCATGGTAGAAGACCAAACCTTGATTACCTGCACACGTTTGGCACCCCAGCTTGGGTCCACATTCCTGCACAACTCAGGAGTAAAGGCCAACATAGGGCTAGGCAATTATACTTCGTAGGTTATGAAGCTAATCACAGATCCTATCGTTTCTGGGAACGAGGCACAACTAATGTATATAACAGTGCTAGTGCAAAATTCCTTGAGCACGTTGGTTGGGATAGGTTAGAGCAAGTAACTGTTAATACTGATCCTCTAGTGTTTGAGGACTCCTCTGATAACGTAACTAGTAATGATAATACATCTCCTGTAAATATAAAAGATGAAGAGGAGATAGGGGAGATAATAGATGAATCAGAGGAAGGAAAGGAGACAGAAATTCAAAGCCCTGTAATTCCTTGGCGTTCAATGCGTATCAGACATCCACCTGATCGCTATGAAGCTAGTATAGTATGTCAAGTTAGTGTAGAGCCATCTAACTATGATGAGATCAGGATGTATCCTGAAAAGGAACAAACATCATGGAAAGCTGCAATGAACAGGGAGTTGAAGTCTTTGCAGAATCTTAATATTATTCACAGATGATATTGCAATAATAACAAAAACTGTGTTAGAAGCACAAACTATCATTTCAAGATTGCAAACTAAATTCACAATTAGAAATCTTGGAGAAATAAGCCACTATTTGGGGTTAGATATTGTGAAAACGAATAGGGGTTTTAAGGTGTCGCAAGCCAGTAAAATATCTCAGTTATTAAAGAGATACAATATGGAAATGTGTAAACCAGCAAAAACTCCGATGGCTATGGATATTAAGGACACTAATGTTGAGAGTCCTGTATTTGATAAGACTATGTACCAATCTTTGATAGGAAGTCTTATGTATCTGAGTAATTGGACTAGACCTGATATTTCTTACTGTGTAAACCAATTGGCTAGGTACAACAATGAACCAACTGTTAGACACTGGCAATCAGCTAAACGAGTATTAAGGTATTTGAAACAGACTATTCACTACTCGTTATATCTAGAGCCAAATCGTGAGTTAATCCTTACTGCATATGCAGATGCGAGTTTTGCCTCTGATACAAACACTCGTAAATCTACCTCAGGGTTGGCTATAATGTTGGGTGATTCTTTGATTGGATGGAAGTCCATTAGGCAAAAACACATAAGCTTATCTACAATGGAGGCTGAATTTTCATGTCTATCAGTGTTATGTACAGAACTGCTAGTGTACAAACAATTATTGTTAGATATGGGTTTAAATGTAAATGATCCATTTATTGTGTATGAGGACAATCAAGCTGCAATAAAGATGGCTAATAATGCTGCAGTAAGAACAAGATCTAAACATACTGATCTTCGTTATTTAAATGTCAGACAATGTGTCAAAGATAAATTAATACAGTTAGAGTATTGTCCATCTGATGTAAATATTGCAGACCATTTTACGAAGGTACAAAGTGCTGTGAAACACAATGCTAATTGTGAAAGAATGTGCATAAGATTGTAAGAGTTATATATTATTCTACCCAAAGGGGAGAATGTTAGGCATATGGTGTTAGCCTACAATGTTGGGTTGAAAATATATTAACCATAATGCTATGGCTTTAAGAAGTTAATTGGCCAATGGGTGTGTAAGTGTTCTCATGGCCATAAGAGGAAGCTAGGAACGTAGCTTCTCTCTCTCTCTGAATTCACTGATCTCTACTATTACTGTTTTTGCTCTGCTGTTGGTTTACTACTGTTGTAAACCTGAACTGTGTATTGACCTCTGGACCGGTAAGAAGACTTTGTAGTTTGGATTACTCATTGGACTGTTGCTATTGTGTATGACTTGGACTGTTTATTTTTGACTGTGCATTTTTGTTTTTACACCACCTCAAAGTAAAATACTTTTTGCTTTTAGAACTCAGTGTATTTCTGTGTGTGACTTTTACTGCTCTCAGTGCCCTTCCTTGTCTGTGCAACTCTTTGGTAGCACAAGGAGACCTCTGCACAATAAATTCCATAACAGGGTATGTGTAGTTTAATGAAGAGAAGGGTGAGGGGTGACATGATAGCAGTGTTCCAATATCTCAGGGGCCGCCACAAAGAAGAGGGAGCCAAGCTATTCTCCAGAGCACCTGAAAGCAGGACAAGAAGCAATGGATGGAAACTAGTCAAGGAGAGAAGCAACCTAGAGCTAAGGATAAACTTCCTGACAGTTAGAACAACTAACCAGTGGAACAACCTGCCTCCAGAAGTGGTGAATGCTCCAACACTGGAAGTTTTTAAGAAGAGACTGGACAGCCATTTGTCTGAAATGGTATAGGGTTTCCTGCCTTAGCAGGGGGTTGGACTAGATGACCTCCAAGGTCCCTTCCAACTTCTTCTTCTTCTTCTTCTTATTATTATTATTATTATTATTATTATTATTATTATTATTATTATTATTATTATTATTTACACACCCCACTACTTAGATGCAACTTTCATCTGAATTTTTCAAATAAGCTATATTCCGTGATCTGTCACTACTATAAGTAGACAGTGAGTTCCATTATAAAAAGGATGCTGGTGCTTCCCACCACATTAGACTCACTAGAATGGACAATCCTGCAGCAGGAGAGGAGGAGGGACTTTCCAATTCCATCTATATCCATGGGGAAACCTGTCTGGAGAAGTGCTAAAAAGAGGGAGGAGACCCCAGGCATCAGGTAGCAGAAAAGAGAGAACAACTACCAACTAATTGCACAATGATCTTGCAGACCTACTGGAGCAGTAGTGAATCTGGTAGATCACCATTCCAGATTTCTTTGCATGTAGAAGGAGAAACTGACAGGGATGGTAATGTTGAAAATTACAGAGCTGACCTTGGAGAGGTATTTAAGCTTAGGAAAGCAAGAGATCGTTAGGCAGAAACTTAATCTGACTCCCTTTTAAGTTCCTTTGGTATAAGTGGGAGGGTGGGAAAGAAAATGCTTCTCAGTCTTTCAAAACCTGGTTACTATAGCCAACATCAACAAAGTAGAATTCCACTATTTCTTGTGCAGTCTATTTCCTGATCTGGCCTACTTTGAAGGGCTGACAGCTGCAAACACTTCTCTGCATAAGGGTGTTGCAGTTGTCCTTAGTGAAATGTGCACCTCCCCACCTGTTGCACTAAATCTTCGCTATGACAACTGTCTAGCAATTGGAGGGAAATGGAAAGCCAAATATTTGTATTTGAATATGGGGGGTTACAATTAAGTCAAACGATGTTTTAGACATTTGGATAACAATTCATGGGGGTAGACCCTTAGAAAACTAGCATTTTGGAGAACAAGCAAAGGAGTTGCAGCATGTGCATTTTTACATGTAATATAAAACATGTAGGAAGCACACACCTCATGTGACTGATTTCCAAATCCTCACACTGGGAAGCAGGAGAATATATATAAATAGATAAATGGAAAATGACTAACTCAAGTGTGCTACTAAAATGCAAGAGAAAGTAATGTAACAAGTTTTCTTTTTTTCTTTTTTTCAGATTAATTAAGATAATAAAGTAGAACAAGTTCAGTGAGGATGACTTCCAGAGTGAATAAATTCATTTAAGGATCTGGAGAAAGAATAGCTAAGTATAATTTATCTAAGAATGTGCCTGGAGAAACCAAAAGAGTTCTCATTGTACAAGAAGCAAAAAATGAGAAAATCCATCTCCTTTGCTCATTTAGATAGATTTTCTTCTCAGTTGCTCAGTGACGAGAAATCAAATTGACAGAATATACGGGAAAGGCGTTTGCTTCCCAGCTTCTGGCTAAATCAGTTTACTAAGTTGGTGGCTAAGCAAGAAACGTTCTCAATCATTTAAAAACCATTTAGCACTAGTATCAATCAGGCTATCTGCAAGGAAAAATTGAGTAAGAGGCAACTTTCTTCTGTTTGCGAAGAACTTGAGTTGTGCTACACTTTACTGCTATAATAAAGTTTTCTATCAGTTGAAAATCCTTGATACATGGAACATGCTCCTTATATTGGGAACGGTTACAACTTTCCCCCACAGCTATTATGAATGTGGAGAAGGACCTGGAAATCAATAGTATATTTTGCTTAAATAGAAATGTCTGAAAATACCAGGTTTTTTTCTACCTCTCTCATCTTTTTTTGTAGAACATTTACAGACCCAAGGAATTGCACCCTCTATTTGTAAAACAAATGTGAAAGCATTTGTCACCTTAAGTATACAGAATACAAATATAAAATGATAGTCTGAGGGTAGCACTGCATACGAATGGGGGATCTGTTTTTGTAATGTTTTTAGTATACACCATATACACATAAAGACGTATTGCAGATGTCCTCAGGAGCATATGGATAACAGGGAATGAAGCCTGCCATATTTAATCAAACATACATCCACTGTACTGCAAAGGATGAACCTTATTTGAAAGCAAGACTTAGAAATGCACATACATTACCATGTGACTTCAGTTGACAATGCAACTTGGCTTCTGTTGTGTTCAGCGTACAATCTACTTTGTACAAGAGGGATAGGCAACCTTTAGCTGCTGTAGACTGCACTGTTATTTTTTTGTTTGTTATTTTAGGCATATCTTTGGCCTCAAAGGGCTACAAGATATTTAATCAGGATTTGGTCTTATCATTAGCATGTAAGGGATTGAAATTTATGTCCTTACTGTAATTCCTGTACGTAAATCACTCATGAGGACAATGAGATATTCTGAGATTCTTATTTTTCTAAGCACATTCCACAATTTGATGGGACTGATGTGATAAAAGACCTTTCAATAATCAATGAAGCATACATTGATTTCTATTTGGTATTTTTTGGATTTCTCAGTTAGCCAGCATTCATCAGAAACAATGCCTCATGTTCTTTAGCATTTCCTACAGCCACCTTGAACATCTGGTATCTCTTCTTCCATGTAATTTGCGTTCATATCTTATTTTAAACTCAAAGTTTCATTTTTCCCCTCTCAAGCCTTTGTGAGATATATCTCTTTCCTTCAGAACGTCTCAAATGTGCTTTGTTGTGATATTGTCACCGCCCTGAGTCCCTCGGGAGAAGGGCGGTATAAAAATTTAATAAAACTGAAACTGAAACTTTCTTTGCATTCATTCACATTATTTTCCACTGATTCACTGACTCACACCCTGGACGGTATCTCTTTACTCTCCTACCATCCGGTAGGAGATATAGGAATATAGCCAGCCGTACCAACAGGCTGAAAAATAGCTTTTATCCGTGGGCTGTTAGGCTTTTAAATGGGACATAATCTTATGCAGAATTGACTTGGGAGGCCGGTGTGTGGTATAGTTGGTTCACATAGTGTGGTAGGATGGAGGGTTTGTTGTCACTGTGTGTCGGGGGGGAGAGAGCACAGGGGGAGGCTCAGCTAATCTCAATGTACACATGTTGTACTTTGACAATAAAGGTTTATTATTATTATTATTATTATTATTATTATTATTATTATTATTATTATTATTATTATTATTATTATTATTATTATTATTATTATTATTTCCTCTACATCAAAGGCCTGTTTGCTACCTCCCACTAATCTGAAACCTTGAATACCCAAATTTCTAGCACCCAATTTATTTCTTTATTTCCCATGACAAACCACCAAGCATCTTCACTCATTCCCCCTAACTTTACTGTAATTTTCTGAGCTACACAAAAAGAAAACAATGGAAAGGAAACCATAAATATTGTGATGAATGAAAATGGTACGGCTGCAGGTTTTCAGTGCTTGATGATCAGAAGGATGTATTACCTCCTGCAGAAGGGGAAAGGAAGCAAGAATAAATGCACAACTCACAGAAGATTAGTACATTTGACAGAACCCTGACTGAAACGCTGCTAAAGGTGAAAACCACTGCTTTATGCCTGGGCAGCAAATGTGTAGATTTTTCAGCAAGTCACTTAGGAATGAATGAATAAAAGCAAGTTTGCTGAATATTTCTCAAGTGAGATAAACCATATGATCAAGAGAATAAACTAGAAATACAGAAGGTTTTACTCAAATTCAGATCTGAAGGTCAATTGCTGAATGTGATGAAAGTAGCATATGGGATAATGAGAATCAAATAGGATGATTAATGAATGGTTCATCATGGAGCAGGGAGTGTGATAAGAGATGTCCCTTTGAAAGCTTTATGGGTTTATTGGTAAAGGTATAAGGAATCCTTCTGATGACATTAGAGGTAGGTTGACTGGGAATGTAAATGTGCAAGTATTATTATAGGCAGAAAATGCCATATTGTTGGCTCAAAATCTCAGTGGTGTGCAATAAATGTTGAAGAGATTATATGGTACAACAGGGAATATAAATCTGAAAATTAATCCATAAAAGACCAAACTGTTTGGCAGGGAAAATGGAGTAAACAGTTACAAGGTATACAAGAATATTAAACAGAGCAGATAAATTTGAAAGCGCTGGCAATATTGTTTACTAAAGATGGAAAATGAATGGATACATTTTGAGACATGCAAATGCCGGTAAAATGGCACTGCGTAGTGTCTGGTTTGTGAAGAGTTAATGATTGTTGAAAGAAGTGAACATGAATGTCCATAAGAATACGCTTCTGCTTACTTTGTTATGTGGAATATGCACTAGGAGAAATGTGAAACTAAGTTGAATTCAGTGTGTATGGATTATTTAAGAAGTGGTTGTAGTGAAACAAAAAGAATGAGTACTAAATCATCATGGACTGGATGCAAAAGTAAGTAACTAATACAAAAAAGTACGTTGAGTGTATAGAGAGAATGAATGAATGAATGAATGAATGAGGATCAAATCACAAAACAAATATATGAAAGAAAAGTGAATGGCTGAGATGAAAGAGAAGACCAAGAAGTACTGACTAGTATCTTCAAAAAGAGATGGGAAGTTTAAAAAAAAAAATAAAAGGAAGTGTATGGAATCTCTATCTTTTAAATCTTTCCCCCAAGACTCTTCAGAGTTTTGCTTAGGTATTTATCCTGAAAGACAATAGCATGAATAATATGTAGCTATGAGTTTATGTATTATTTGAAGCCAGCCAAGGAATTATAGGGTCCATAGCAGAGAACAATGTCTACTAAAATGAGGCCTTCATATGTATTGATACTGCAATTCCCAATATGCCCAGCAAGCATAGATGCAGATGGAAGCTGTAGTTTCAGTACATCAAATGATTTCCATCTGTTGTGGAAAACTAGTATAGCATCTTCCTTATCTCATAAAAAAATCAAATGTCTTCTCATTTTTCTGTCTTAGTTCAGAAGTAGAAAGCTAGGAAGGATGCACATTCTTGAATAAACAATGTCCTTTTCCCAATACAGCAAATGTAGTACTGTAATACAAATAAAAGATTTGAAGTGATATTGCTGGATGTATGAATCACTTGGAAAAAAACAGACAGCTAGCTGGCAATTCTGAAATATCTGGAAGGACACTGAGTGCATTTTGACTTTTTTCAATACATTGTGCCAAAGTATTGCTAAGAATCAATTGGTTAACTGGTTCTATTTATAGAAACCCAACTCCAAAGCACACATAGGAGCTCTTTTCACTATATATGATACATATTTAACATGTCTATTGTTTTAGGATAATGCAGGAACATGTTGAGAGTTGTAAGTTGAGACCCTTAGGTATAAAACAACTTGGAGAGCCATATGGTTGGATGTTCTGTTTTTATTTAATTTTACAAGCCTTCAGAATTAAATATTGCATTAAGTATGTGAATGCTTAATTTTGTTTAGAATCCATGCGACCATAAATTTTAAAATTTTGAAAATAGCATATGATTTTAAATGTAATATGAATAAATTAGATTTTTTTCAATATTATATAATAACAGAATGGGGAAAAATAGTGCTTCACTTGTCAAGAAGAATAAATTTATTTAGCTATAGATGGCAAGAGGAATGAGGTGACTTTTAAAACATTACCCATACTGGATTTAAAAAGCAAGCAACTACTTACTTAGAATAACATATTTATTGAGCTGACATGTACATTGCAAAGTGAAACAGGATACAGTGAAATGTATGACAGTTATAAATACAACCTTTTAGGTAATGTTTGTTATGTTTGTGTTTGTATGCATTCATTGCAAATTTTAGTGACAATCTCCAAGTGTATTGGAGATTGCATTCCACATGAACTAAATTTTACCATGGGGAAATGTGGCCCTTTATATACAATGCATTCAGAAAGTACCGTATATACTTGAGTATAAGCCGACTCGAGTATAAGCCGAGACCCCCATTTTCACCCCCAAAAACTGGAAAAAGTTTGTGACTCGAGTATAAGCCGATCCGCCGTTCTGCAAGCCTCCGCCGCCAGCAGAGGCTCGATCCGCCATTTTGCAAGCCTGAATACACAGGAATACCCTGTGTGGCCGCGGCTCTCGGGGAAGCCCTGGCTGTCCGCTTCCTCGCTCCACGCTGCCATTCGGGGCCCGCGCGTTCCCCGGGCAAATCGCGGCGCCCAGCAGGCGAGGAAACACGCCCGCTCCAGTCGCCCCCCCTTCCCTCAGGAGACGGAAGCAAGTGACCGCCCGGAGCTTACCGAGGACTTGCGCGCGGCCGAGGCTTCGGTGCTTCCAGGATCGCGCGCACCTCTCCCAAGCCGCCGCCGTCCGGAGACCTGCCGAAGTTTGGGGAGATTTGGGGAGGTGCGCGCGCACCTCCCCAAACCTCCCCAAACGTCAGCAGGTCTCCGGATCTCCGTGCCTTGCCTGCCTGCTAATTTCCGCTGCAGAAAGAAGCAGGCAGGCAAGGCACGGAGATCCGGAGACCTGCTGATGATTGGGGAGGTTTGGGCACCTCCCCAAACCTCCCCAAACGTCGGCAGGTCTCCGGATCTCCGTGCCTTGCCTGCCTGCTTCTTTCTGCAGCGGAAATTAGCAGGCAGGCAAGGCACGGAGATCCAGAGACCTGCTGACGTTTGGGGAGGTTTGGGCACCTCCCCAAACCTCCCCAAACGTCGGCAGGTCTCCGGATCTCCGTGCCTTGCCTGCCTGCTTCTTTCCGCTGCAGAAAGAAGCAGGCAGGCAAGGCACGGAGATCCGGAGACCTGCTGATGATTGGGGAGGTTTGGGCACCTCCCCAAACCTCCCCAAACGTCGGCAGGTCTCCGGATCTCCGTGCCTTGCCTGCCTGCTTCTTTCCGCTGCAGAAAGAAGCAGGCAGGCAAGGCACGGAGATCCGGAGACCTGCTGATGATTGGGGAGGTTTGGGCACCTCCCCAAACGTCGGCAGGTCTCCGGATCTCCGTGCCTTGCCTGCCTGCTTCTTTCCGCTGCAGAAAGAAGCAGGCAGGCAAGGCACGGAGATCCGGAGACCTGCTGATGATTGGGGAGGTTTGGGCACCTCCCCAAACCTCCCCAAACGTCGGCAGGTCTCCGGATCTCCGTGCCTTGCCTGCCTGCTTCTTTCCGCTGCAGAAAGAAGCAGGCAGGCAAGGCACGGAGATCCGGAGACCTGCTGATGATTGGGGAGGTTTGGGCACCTCCCCAAACCTCCCCAAACGTCGGCAGGTCTCCGGATCTCCGTGCCTTGCCTGCCTGCTTCTTTCCGCTGCAGAAAGGAGCGCGGATCCAGTGGGGGGGGAAAGCCCTTTAGCAGGATTTGCCTGCATGCCGGCGGAGGCTGGATCCGTGCTCCACAAGCCTCTGCCGCCGGCTGGATCCGCGCCCTGCCGCTGCGGAGCGCGGATCCAGCCTCTGCCGGCGGCGGAGGTCTAGGGGTAGTGGGGGGGGGGGCCCACGGACATAGATGGGCTCAAGTGGAAGCCAAGCAGCCCTCCCGAATCTGGGCTTCTGGACGGAGCAGCCGGTGGTGCGTTTCAAAAAGCCAGATAAGGCAGACAGGGAGATGAAGAGTTCAACCGAGTTTCCTCTTTTGTTCAGGCTCCCCCGATCAGACAAAGAACTAGCCAGCGGCAGGTTTCTCCCCTTTTCCCTCCCATCTCTCTTCCCCCAACCCTTGGGTCCCACAGCAACTCACGAACTCCAGCCGCCCCTTCTCCTTCGAAAGGTCTAGATCCCGAGATAAGATATATACAGAAATATACATAAAGAGAGACGGACGCAGGCTGTTGGTTTCTCGCCTCATCCCACGCACGCACGAGGGGGAGAAACAACGCTCTGGGCGGCAGAGTCTTGGAGAAAGAAAAATCGGCTGCAGCCTCGGGGTAGGCTTCTCCGGGGGCGCCGCCGCGATTCTGCAGGGGCCAGGTAGGGAAAACTCGCCGGGGAAAACGGGTGCCGTTGCAGCGCCCGGCGAGTTTAAAAGCAGCGGGTGCAGATGCCTGAACAAAAGAGGAAACTCGGTTGAACTCTTCATCTCCCTGTCTGCCTTATCTGGTCTTTCAAGAGGAGGGTATTCCTTTCACTTCTTGAACTTTCCCAAAGACTTGCAAACTTTTCCAACCATTACTTCCAAGGATCTTTGATGGGGAGAGAAAGCACGGGTGAGCGATGGGGAGAGAAAGCACGGGTGAGCAATGGGGAGAGAAAGCACGGGTGAGCGATGGGGAGAGAAAGCACGGGTGAGCGATGGGGGGGAAAGCACGGGTGAGCGACTCCGCTCCCTCACCTCACCTCCGGGCCGGGCTTCTCGCCGGCGGGCTGGCTGGCTGGTGCTGGTCCCCGGGCGAGGAAGCGAGCAAGCGGGCGAGCGGCAGCGGCATTTTCGGGGCGGCACGGGTGAGCGATGGGGAGAGAAAGCACGGGTGAGCGATGGGGGGGGAAAGCACGGGTGAGCGATGGGGAGAGAAAGCACGGGTGAGCGATGGGGAGAGAAAGCACGGGTGAGCGATGGGGGGGGAAAGCACGGGTGAGCGATGGGGAGAGAAAGCACGGGTGAGCGATTGGGGGGGAAAGCACGGGTGAGCGATGGGGAGAGAAAGCACGGGTGAGCGATGGGGGGAGAAAGCACGGGTGAGCGATGGGGAGAGAAAGCACGGGTGAGCGATGGGGGGAAAGCACGGGTGAGCGATGGGGAGGGAAAGCACGGGTGAGCGATGGGGGGGGAAAGCACGGGTGAGCGATGGGGAGGGAAAGCACGGGTGAGCGATGGGGAGAGAAAGCACGGGTGAGCGATGGGGAGAGAAAGCACGGGTGAGCGATGGGGGGGAAAGCACGGGTGAGCGATGGGGGGGGAAAGCACGGGTGAGCGATGGGGAGAGAAAGCACGGGTGAGCGATGGGGGGGAAAGCACGGGTGAGCGATGGGGAGGGAAAGCACGGGTGAGCGATGGGGAGAGAAAGCACGGGTGAGCGATGGGGAGAGAAAGCACGGGTGAGCGATGGGGAGAGAAAGCACGGGTGAGCGATGGGGAGAGAAAGCACGGGTGAGCGATGGGGGGGGGAAAGCACGGGTGAGCGATGGGGGGGGAAAGCACGGGTGAGCGATGGGGGGGGGAAAGCAGCAGCGGCATTTTCGGGAGCAGCGGGTGAGCGATGGGGGGGGAAAGCGGCAGCGGCATTTTCGGGAGCAGCGGGTGAGCGATGGGGGGGGAAAGCGGCAGCAGCATTTTTGGGGGCAGCGGGTGAGCGATGGGGGGGGAAAGCGGCAGCAGCATTTTCGGGGGCAGCGGGTGAGCGATGGGGGGGGAAAGCGGCAGCGGCATTTTCGGGGGCAGCGGGTGAGCGATGGGGGGGGGAAAGCGGCAGCGGCGGTTGTTGGGGGCGCAGCAGGCGAGGCAGCTTCTCTCAGCAGCCTGTTCCGAACGAAGGGACAGTTCTTTTTTTTTGTTGACTGGAGTATAAGCCGAAGTGGAGTTTTTCAGCCCAAAAAGTGGGCTGAAAAATTCGGCTTATACTCAAGTATATACGGTATTCAGACCCCCTCACTTTTGTCATTTTTGTTATGCTGCAGCATGATTCTATAGTTGTTGAAAATCATTTTTTTCTCATTAATCTATACTCAGTACCCCAAAATGATAAAGGGAAAACAGAATTTTAGAATTCTCTGTAAATTTATTAGAAAGAAAAAAACCTGAAATATCACATTGGCATAAGTATTCAGACCCTTTGCAACAATACATGAAAATTACCTCTGGTGCCTCCCATTTCTCTTGATCAATGCTGACATGTTTTGACACCTTGATTGGTAAATTAAATTGATTGGACATGATTTAGAAAGGCACACATCTCTCTGTAGAAGGCCTCACAGTTGACAATGTATACTGTAGCAGAAACTTCTTAAAGAGATGGGAGTACCAGACCATCTTATTTGTCTCTTGTGAAACCTAAATGCAGGTCAAGAAGCAACAGTGAGAACTGGACAGGGAATCACTGATTGGTTCAAAATTGGGAAAGGAGTCCGGCAAGGCTGTATACTGTCGCCCTGCCTGCAGAGCACATCATGAGAAAGACAGGGCTAGATGAATCAAAAGTTGGAATTAAGATTGCCAGGAGAAATATCAGCAACCTAAGGTATGCACATGACATCACTCTAATGGCAGAAAGTGAAGAGGAACTAAAGAGCCTCTTGTTGCAGGTGAAGAAGGAGAGTGCAAAAGTTGGCCTGAAACTTAACATTAAGAAAACCAAGATCATGACATCCAGCCCTCCCAATCCCTGGCAAATAGATGGGGAAGAAATGGAGGTAGTGACAGATTTTATTTTCCTGGGCTCCAAGATCACTGCATTTGGGGACTGCAGCCAAGAAATTAAAAGACGCTTGCTCCTTGGGAGGAAAGCCATAGCAAATCTAGACAGCACACTAAAAAGCAGAGACATCACCCTGTCAACAAAAGTGTGTATAGTCAAGGCTATGGTCTTCCCAGTTGCAATGTATTGCTGTGAAAGTTGGACCATAAGAAAGGCTGAGCGCCAAAGAATTGAGGCCTTTGAACTATGGTGCTGGAGAAGAGTCCTGCAAGTCCCCTGGACTGCAAGGCAATCAAAGTGGTTAGTCCTAGAGGAGATCAACCCCGACTGATCTTTAGAAGGCCAGATCCTGAAGTTGAAACCTAAATACTTTGATCACCTAATGAGAAGGAAGGACTCACTGGAGAAGAGCCTAATGCTGGGAAAGTTTGAGGGCAAGAGAAGAAGGGGACGACAGAGGATGATGTGGCTGGATGGAGTCACTGAAGCAGTAGGTATGAACCTAAATGGACTCCAGAAGATGGTAGAGGACAGGAAGGCCTGGAGGAACATTGTCCATGGGGTCACGATGGGTTGTACATGACTTGGCAACTAACAACAACAACTGTAGCAGAGAATGAAGTTGAATGAACTGCCTGCAGGGCTCAGAGACAGAATTATTGCAAGGTACAGATCTGGTGAAAGCTACAAAAATATTTCTGCTGCACCGAAGGTTCCTAAGAGCACAGTGACCTCCATAATTCTCAAATGGAAGAGGTTTAGCACAACCAGGACTCATCTAAGTGCTGATTGCTCAGTCAAACTGAACAATCGGGGGAGAAGAGCCTTAGTAAGAGAGATGACCAAGAACCTGTTGGTTAGTCTGACTGAGCTCCAGAAATCTTATGTGAAGATGGGACAGAGTTGCAGAAGGATAACCCTCACTGCAGCCCTCCACTGATCTGGGCTTTATGGCAGGGTGGCTAGACGGAAGCCTCTCCTCAGTGTAAAACACATTAAAGCCTGCTTGGAGTTTGCAAAAAAGGACTCTCAGACTATGAGGAACAAGATTCTTTGGTCTGATGAAACCAAGATTAAACTGTTTGGTCTCAGTTCTAAACATTATATTTGCAGGAAACCACTCAGCACCACTCATCACCCGCACAACACCATCCTAATAGTGAAGCATAGTAGTGGCAGCATCATGCTGTGGGGGTGTTTTTCAGAGGCAGGGATGGGAAGACTGGTCAGGGTTGAGGGAAAACTGAATGGAACAAAGTACAGGGATATCCTCAATGAAAACCTGTTCCACAACACTCAGGACCTCAGACTGGGCTGAAGGTTCACTTTCCAACATGACAACAATCCTAAGCACACAGACAAGACAACACAGGAGTGGCTTAGGAACATCTCTTGAATGGCCCAGCTGGAGCTCTGACTTGAACTTTATTGAACATTTTTGGGAGGAAACTGAAAATGGCTGTCCACTGATGGTTTCCATCCAACCTGACTGAGCTTGAGAGAATTTGCAAGGAAGAATGACAGGAAATCCCCCAATCCAGGTGTGCAAAGCTTGTCGTGTCATACCCCAAAAGATTTGAGGCTGTAATTGCTGCCTAAGGTGCTTCAACAAAGTACTGAGTGAAGGGTCTGAATACTTATGCCAATGTGATATTTCAGTTTTTTTTCTTTTCAATAAATTTACAGACATTTCTAAAATTCTGTTTTCACTTTGTCATTATGGGAGTGTAGATTAATGAGAAAAAAAATGAGTTTCAACAACCACAAAATCAGGCTGCAGTATAACAAAATTGACAAAAGTGAAGGGAGTCTGAATACTTTCTGAATACATTGTAAATACCAATGCAATAACAACATATACTTAGATAATGAAAACAAATATTTGTCTGTTTGACAGTCTATCTATCATTTATTCATCTATCCAATATAGCATCCTTTTTTAATGGAACATTTTTGATGTCAGGAGTTGGCCAGACTAGGAAACAGAGTCCTCAAGAATAATTGAATTTTGATTGATTATGTGCCATTAAGTAATTTTCAAGTCCACACAGATAGATTTTCTTCATGACAATCAATCCCTAGTCTGTTCTTTCAAGTCTCCATGCATAACTGGAACTTTACCTTATTGATGTAGGTTATCTTAATAAAATCATGATGGACTGACAGTGTTACATCCAAGAAAGTTAAGGTGGAGTCAGTTTAAGTTTCATACCCATTATTATTTCTTCTCTTGAGTTTAAATCAGGCTATCCCCTTAGTTCCTTAGTTCCTGGAGAGGCATCCACTGGGAAAGATAAAGACTACTAGGACCAGTGGTGGGATTCAGATATGTGAACAACCAGTTCTCTGTGTGGATGTCGCTTCCAGAAGTCCATTCTGGGCCTGGGCAACAAAAGGTTAGCTAACAGTTCTGCTGAAGTGGTGAGAACTGGCTGAATCCCACCACTGACTAGGACTGATATGTTTTCCCATAAAATGCAGACTGAGCTTCTATTTTTAGGAAAAACATCTGAACTTGGATCCATGTACTATATATATTAGGCTGAAGTATCACCAGAACATGGGAATATAGAGAAACTCCTTATACCAAATCACTGGCTCATCTAGCCCAGAATCTGGCTATGATTTGCATGGTTTCAGGC
This sequence comes from Vipera berus, assembly GCF_964194415.1. Classification (NCBI taxonomy): domain Eukaryota; kingdom Metazoa; phylum Chordata; class Lepidosauria; order Squamata; family Viperidae; genus Vipera; species Vipera berus. The sequence goes on along the minus strand of NC_138202.1, from coordinate 289,367,845 downwards.
AGCAGTTTCCTAATGCTATACCTGGACCAAATCTGAGTCCTTCTTCCAGGGCTGTATTACTGAGTTATGGGTGAAGGAGACAAGCAAAATATGTAGATGATGTGCTTGAAACATTTTGAAGAAAGCTAAAAAAATAATTTAAATAAGATTGGTACCATTTCTTGAAAAGGAAAAGTTTTAAAATAAACCCCATGCAATACATCATTCCCATCTGTCAAATCGATTCTTTCATGGTGCAAAATAGAGGAGGGATCTCCAATTTCCCATTCCTATTCTGCTACTGTTCATCAAGCAGTTGAAGCTGAATCAAAAAAACATCCCCTTTGAGACTGACCAATCCTGGATTCAGGTTTGTTTTCAGTGGCCTGAGAAAGTTTCACACTTTTAATCTATGTATAACTAATATAAATTGTCATCTGCCATTTGTGTTTTTCCCTCTGCCTGCTTTTGCTTGCCTTTTGTCTCATTGTGTGAGTTAAATGTTCTTGACGTTTACTGATGTTTAACAAACAAACACCAACCTCTTGTGCGTGTTTATTTATTTATTTAGTTTTTGAACTGAGCACTATGAGTGCTTGCTCTGAACTAGATAGAGGGATTGCCTGGACGTAAGTTAGGAGCAAACTAAGCTGGAAATTTCCCTGAGTGATTTTCTAACAGTCCACACAGTATCTATGGACAATATCCATAGATTACTTTTTAAGATTATAGACAAAAATAGGCCTTTGGCTATGCCTCTTCCACTTTTTCAGAAGAGACATACAATCTCTCTCTGAACTGCAAATTAATCAGCATCACCACTGTCTGAGCCACAGAAGTCTACAGGAGGTAACATTAAATGCTAATGCCTGGGAGGAAAATGTGGCCACGTGCTATGATGAGTCAGCCATGTATTCTGATGCAGCCACTAATTTGTTTAAATCTTGGTGCATCCGTACCTCTTCTGGTGGGACCCTAGCCTGCAATTGGTGAAGCCAGAGGAGTGAAATTCTGGCAAAAAAGGAAGTTGATGAAGCTGGCTTTACCGCCCATGCTGAGACTTGATGGGTCCTGTGGAAATTAAGCTCCGCTTTCTTATCTTCTGACTTCAGAAGATCCGCTATATCCCCAGACACAGTGAAGGAGGAAACCAATGGTGCTAAGGGCTCATTTACAGTGGGGACTGCTAGCACCTCTGACAGTGCTGGAGCCATGTTAAATAACTTTTTATCAGTCCCCCCCCCCGGGGATGGAAAAGTACCTGGCATAAAGTACCTGGAGATAAAGATTTAAAAAAAGGCCACCTGAGGTTTCTATCCTCAACCCATTTACAGATGTTTTATAAGTGACCTAAAAGATGGAATAGAATGGATGCTCTTCAAACTTTCACACTGCCAAAAGTGAGAAGTGATTGATACCTTAGAAGACAAAATCATTATTTGAAAATTATCTGGTAACAAGTCCAACAGGTGTAAGTTCAAATGCAGCAAACATAAAGTCCTGTATCTACTATAGTTAGGGGAAAAAAACCCATTGCAGGTTTAGGATGAGCTTGACATAAACATGACAAGGATCCAGAAGTACTACTAGGAGCAAAAACTGAACATCTATAACCAGGCCAATTCAGTCTTGTGTTTCAATAACAGAAGTTCAGTATTTAAATTGGTCGGAGCACAAAGGATCGGGAGTGTCAGAAATTATTTTTTTATCTAGATTATATTTTTTTTTTGCTTTGCCCCATTTGTTTTCACTATTTGCAGATAATAATACAATGGGGTCGGAGACTAGGCTTAAAGATGTATATTTCTATCACTATCATTATCTCTAACATTCAGTGTACTCTATCTGTTATGATTGTCTCTTATTAATGTCATATTAGGCATTAATTGTACAACTCAAACAATCTGCTTTGTCCACTTCCATTAAATTCTGCGCTTGTTAGACATTACTTGGAATCCAGTATCCACTTCTGGACACTGCCTCTTAAAAGTTACATGGAGAAGCTGGAACTGCTTCAGGAAGAAGTCCCAAAAGTGATGACAGGTCTAAAACCCAGGCCCTCTCAGGATAGGCTGAAAAAAGCTGGCCATGTGTAGATTTCAAAAGAGAATGCTAGGGAGAGATGTGATCTATGAATATTCAAACAACCATCACATGAAATATAAAAATTGAAAATAGGAAAAGGACAGAAAAACTAAAACTTAAAAAACTGAAACTAGATTCAGGTAAATTATTGGGAAGACTATAATTATTGGGTAGAAGTTGTGAATGCTCCAACAATGGATGTTTTTAAGAAGAGACTGGACAACCATTTCTCTGAAATGGTACAGGGTTTTCTGCCTAAGCAGGAGGTTGGACTAGAACATCTCCAAGGTCCCTTCAACTTTGTTATTCTATTCTATTCTATTCTATTCTATTCTATTCTATTCTATTCTATTCTATTCTATTCTATTCTATTCTATTCTATTCTATTCTATTCTATTCTATTCTATTCTATTCTATTCTATTCTATTCTATTCTATTCTATGAATAACAGTGAATATCTCCTTGATGGAGATTTCTAAATGGGAGCCTGGTCATCTGTCCAAGACAGTGTGGTAGATTCCTACACTGCTCAGGGGGTAGGAGAAAATGGCCTATAATTCCATTTTTCTGTAAGTCAGTAAAGGTTATATTTTTGAGAAATGGTGTATATACAATTTTCACTCAGTGTGGTTAGAAGACAAAGTAATTTGGTAAGAGGACTGTAGGTTTAGTTGAGTGAATGTTTGCAAAGCTGTTTGAGATTTAAAGCTGCCTAAATTGGTTCCCATGACTTAATTCTGCAGGTATCAAGTGACCTTAAAATGGATTGCCTTAGGTAGCATCCAGGCAATTTATGTGATAAAATCAGTAAAACTTTAATGAAAGTTGGTTGCAAATGTAGTGATTCTCTGCTACTCTAAAGCCAATTTGAATACATTTAATACCATATTCACAGCTTCTTGTGCAAGTGCTATGTTTATGGAGAAAAGTATTTAACTTTTGTAATCCAAAAAAACCCTTCCAACTTTTTTGCATTTTATTAAAAAGAAACAGTTCAGTTTTCTTATTTACATTTTTGAAAGAAAAATGGATGTGCTCTGATCTGCTTAAGTGAGTATATGCAAATACTGATGCAAAAGCTGAATCTTATCATTGGGGAGAAAGGATCACCATGCAAAATACCCATTTAACTTTGTTCTCATAGTTTTTAATTTGAATCTGATACTTGTAGCAGTAATAGTGCATCAAACACCAATGCTTGAAATGTTCAGTGCGTTCAGTCACTCACTCTGGTTTCTCTTCAGATCGTATAAATCTCTTCAGATTGTATAAATCTCACACCCAGGTCATCTACAGCTTGGATTACTGCAACATGATTTACATGGGACTACCCATGAAAAGTATTGGAAGCTAGACTTGGTCCAGAATGCAGGGGCACAGACAGTTTTGGAGGCACATGAACCACCACTGTTACACATGTTGTGCTGGCTGTGGATCTGCTTCCAGATGCTATTCAAGCCCTTTATGACAGACATGTCAAACACAAGGCCCAGGGGCCGGATCCGGCGCGCGAAGTGGTTTCATGTGGCCCGCGAAGCCATCCTGGAAACAGTGAGGGAACGGCCCCCACTGCATTGGCCCTGGTGCAGAGACCCTCCTTCTGCCAGAGACCCTCAGATCTGTCCCACTCCTGCCCAGGCCCTCATAGGCACCCTTGATGCAAACGATGTAGAGCTGGCCACGCCCACCCAGTAGGCCATATGCACTCTAGCCACGCCCACCCAGTAGGCCACGCCCACCCTGGCCATACCCACCCGGCCCCTTGAGGGCAACCACAATGATGATGCGGCCCTCAATGAAATTGAGTTTGACACCCCTGCTTTATGACATGGGTCCAGTTTATGGATTGAGCCGCCTCACTTGTGCTGGTAGATGGGACCTACTGTGGATCCATCAACCAAGGAATTTTGGCTGGTAGGATCCAGGAGAAGAGCCTTATCTGTCACAGTCCCTACCATTGGGAACATCTTGCCACAGGAGGTGGGATCTACCCTTCATTTTTAACCTTCGGAAAAAGCCTGAAAACCTGGCTATGCCAGTTGGCTTGGAGTCCTGAGGGAGAATCTGTTGGCTGAAGTGGTTGATCCAGTAATAAAGAAAGCACCATCACCACTTGGTTTCAAGGCCAGGGTTTTTAGTTGGTTTGAATTTTTTTATAATTTTAATCTATTTTTTATATTTATAGTTGTTTTGATATTTGCAAATTTTATCCCATTGTAAGCTGCTCAGAGTTGTCTTGAAGTGTGAGATGGGCAGCAAATAAATGTAATCATAAGTAAATATTGCTATTCTTGAATATTTCATCATCAGCTTATTATTAGTAACACTTTTATGATTTCTATCATCATTGGATTAAGCAAATGTAAGAGATTGGGACTATAAAATATTTTCCTTCTGAAAGCAATTGTGTTACTTGATTTGAATGTTCCAAGTTCCATAGCAATGCAATGTATGACCGTAGAACATCCCTTACTTCAGTGGCTTCTCTAAAGTTACTATTGCCCGTTGACTGTTGAAGTCACATGAGCCAGTCCTGGCCATGGTAAAAAGTCAGATAGTTTTGCCAAAACCAGGTTAGTGGCTTTTTTGTTTTGTTTTGTCTTTGTTTTAAATTTAAGGTCCTAATGCCAAATCATTTAAAATCTAAGGGTAGGTGAAGTGAATAACAAGAAGCCATTTTCCTTTTCTCAAAGTACTAGAACTTGAAGCCACATATTGAAATTGAATCAGGAGAGACAAAAGGAAATGTGAGTCCTCCTGGACTCACAGCTCAGTTTGGAAGACCATGTAGGAGCTGTGACCAGCGGGGCTTTTGCCCAGGATCGCCTGGTGTGCCAGTTGCAACCCTATCTGGACCGGGATGCCCTGCGTACAGTCACTCG